>NC_138775.1:6749962-7009962 GCF_965119305.1 Pelophylax lessonae
ACACTGCAGGCGACTGTGCAAGATTTTATCCCATATCGTTTAAATTCATAGTCTGTGACGGTGCTCAACGTCACTGGGAGTGAAGGACAAATACTTGATTATTTGGGTTGCTTCAAATGGGACAGTAATATTTGTCAGCCATGTATTTCGAGAGATATGTGAGGACTGTTCCTGTTTGATTCTGAACATGTACATTGAAAGAGCTAATCACATTGGCTCCTGTTCTATGTCCTTCAATGTCAGAGACAGGCTTTCCCTATTGTTTGTGTATTGAGATCATGTGTATTTTTTTAAGTCTGCCTGTCCCATCGTTAAATGTTAATGACCTCACATTGTTCTGTCCAGATGGCCAGATAATTAGCTCAGGTTGATTGAATCACTTTCATCTATTAGTTGCTGAGTGGAAATATACTGTTTGTTTTGGTTGTTCTTTAGATATGTTAATTCTATTTCTGTTTACAATTTCATCTGCATAGGATAATGTAATCAGGCAACCCCTGACCTGTGTGTAGTAATTTGATCAGGAGGGGGATGTGCTCATGTGTGTATAAATTGAGTGTGAAACTGTTCAATAAAGGGGAAGATTCCAAAACTTGTACAAGCTAAGTTGTTGGCTAGCTTTGTATGGGGGCGGCTAGGATTTGATATCTATGCTTATGACTGCAAGGAAGCCGTATACTGACAGAAGACCACAAGTACAGTGTGGGTCGGCGGTTCCTTTACATTGTCCTTGATGTAAGTGC
The DNA here is from genome assembly GCF_965119305.1 of Pelophylax lessonae. Taxonomy (NCBI): domain Eukaryota; kingdom Metazoa; phylum Chordata; class Amphibia; order Anura; family Ranidae; genus Pelophylax; species Pelophylax lessonae. The sequence continues at coordinate 6,750,706 of NC_138775.1, forward strand.
AATTTTTATTTAATAAACCAGCTTTATACACATTAATGCACTATGAGCGCCTTCTATTATCTTTTATAACCACATAATGTGATTAACAAATTTAACCACTTCTGGACTGGAAGGATTTGCCCCCTTAATGACAACGCCATATTTTGTGATTTGGCACTGCGTTACTTTGACAATTGCGCGGTCCTGCGACTCTTTACCCAAATAAAATTAATTTTGTTTTTTTCCCACAAATATAGCTTTCTTTTGGTGGTATTTGATCACCTGTGCGATTTTTATTTTTTGCGCTATAAACTAAAGATAAGCGACGATTGTGAAAAAAAAAAAAGAACAATATTTTTCACATTTTGCTATATAACTCCCCCCCCCCCCCAAAAAAAAATATGTAAAAATCTTAATTTTTTCATCCTTTTAGGTCAATTTGTATTCTGCTACATATTTTTGGTAAAAAAAATTGCAATAAGCGTATTTTGATTGGTTTGCGCAAAAGTTATCATGTCTACAAATTAGGGGAAAGATTATATATATATACATATATATATATACAGTGCCTTGCGAAAGTATTCACCCCCCTTGAAATTTGCGACCTTTTGCCACATTTCAGGCATCAAACATAAAGATATAAAACTGTATTTTTTTGTGAAGAATCAAAAGCAAGTGGGAGACAATAATGAAGTGGAACGAAATTTATTGGATATTTCAAACTTTGTTAACAAATAAAAAACTGAAAAATTGGGCATGCAAAATTATTCAGCCCCCTTAAGTTAATACTTTGTAGCGCCACCTTTTGCTGCGATTACAGCTGTAAGTCGCATGGGGTATGTCACTATCAGTTTTGCACAGCGAGAGACTGAAATTTTTGCCCATTCCTCCTTGCAAAACAGCTTGAGCTCAGTGAGGTTGGATGGAGAGCGTTTGTGAACAGCAGTTTTCAGTTCTTTCCACAGATTCTCGATTGGATTTAGGTCTGGACTTTGACTTGGCCATTCTAACACCTGGATATGTTTATTTGTGAACCATTCCATTGTAGATTTTGCTTTATGTTTTGGATCATTGTCTTGTTGGAAGACAAATCTCCGTCCCAGTCTCAGGTCTTTTGCAGACTCCATCAGGTTTTCTTCCAGAATGGTCCTGTATTTGGCTCCATCCATCTTCCCATCAATTTTAACCATCTTCCCTGTCCCTGCTGAAGAAAAGCAGGCCCAAACCATGATGCTGCCACCACCATGTTTGACAGTGGGGATGGTGTGTTCAGGGTGATGAGCTGTGTTGCTTTTTCGCCAAACATAACGTTTTGCATTGTTGCCAAAAAGTTTGATTTTGGTTTCATCTGAGCAGAGCACCTTCTTCCACATGTTTGGTGTCTCCCAGGTGGCTTGTGGCAAACTTTAAACAACACTTTTTATGGATATCTTTAAGAACTGGCTTTCTTCTTGCCACTCTTCCATAAAGGGCAGATTTGTGCAGTATAGGACTGATTGTTGTCCTATGGACAGAGTCTCCCACCTCAGCTGTAGATCTCTGCAGTTCATCCAGAGTGATCATGGGCCTCTTGGCTGCATCTCTGATCAGTCTTCTCCTTGTATGAGCTGAAAGTTTAGAGGGACGGCCAGGTCTTCGTAGATTTGCAGTGGTCTGATACTCCTTCCATTTCAATATTATCGCTTGCACAGTGCTCCTTGGGATGTTTAAAGCTTGGGAAATCTTTTTGTATCCAAATACGGCTTTAAACTTCTCCACAACAGTATCTCGGACCTGCCTGGTGTGTTCCTTGTTCTTCATGATGCTTAAACGGACCTCGGAGACTATCACAGTGCAGGTGCATTTATACGGAGACTTGATTACACACAGGTGGATTTTATTTATCATCATTAGTTATTTAGGTCAACATTGGATCATTCAGAGATCCTCACTGAACTTCTGGAGAGAGTTTGCTGCACTGAAAGTAAGTAAGCTTGCCACAGTAGATATGCGGCGGGCGGTCGGCAAGTGGTAAAGGAGCACCATAAGCCCGGATACTTTCCCTGGAGCTGGCTGACCACTTGTCTTCTGAAGTGCTTCCATTTACACGCATATGATCTCTTGGTGGGATCATTTGATTTGGTAAGCGGCCGATTGTAACATATAGAGCACAGCGGGGACACGCTTTCCATGGTGGAATATTTCAGCTGCACTACAAACAGTTGGTTGTATTTACATGTAGGAAAGTCGGAGCGTCATCTCTTCACTAAACACATTGAATTGTGGAGCACAGGAATAATTATTATGTTTTTGCACCATTTATTATTTGTCATTTTTTTGTGAACAGATTGTAGCTACTTATTCACAAAAACATTATTTTTGATGTAATTCACTTGTTACACCGTTCTAGACAACTAGAGATTCACTTATCTAGTGTCACTTTGCCATTTAAACATTCACTATTCTCTGATTTCGCTTATTGCACATTGTTTATTGCATCTCTTACCTGATCACTTTTAGGATAATATCTCTGTCAAAAACAGCGCATCTGATTTATTTTATAACATTTGTTTTAACCACTTAAGCCCCGGAGGATTTGGCTGCTAAACGACCAGAGGGCATTTTGCGATTCGGCACTGCGTGACTTTAACGGACAATTGCGCGGTCGTGCGACGCTGTACCGAAACGAATTTGGCGTCCTTTTTTTCCCACAAACAGAGCTTTCTTTTGGTGGTATTTGATCACCTGTGCGATTTTTTGATCACGCGCTATAAACAAAAAAAGAGCGTAAATTTTGCAAAAATAGCAATATTTTTCCCTTTTTTTTATATGAAATTCCCCCAAAAAAAAATGTAAAAATCAAAATTTTTTAATATTTTCGGCCAATTTGTTTTATGCTACCTATGTTTGGTAAAAAAAATCGCAAAAAGCGTATTTTGATTGGTTTGCGCAAAAGTTATTGCGTTTACTAACAAAGGGAAAGATTTTTGTCATTTTTGTTGTTTTTTTTTTTAACGCGTAATGGCGGCGATCTGCGATTTTTTTTGCGGTACTGCGACATTGCGGCGGACAGATCGGACCCTTGACTGACATTTTTGACACTTTTGGGGTTACCAGTGACATTTCTACAGTAATCAGTGCTATACATATGCACTGTTACTGTAAAAATGCACTGGTAGTGAAGGGGTTAACTTTATTTGAGAGGGAGGGGCTGTGTGTGTCCCTAGGGGCGTGATTCTAACTGTGATTGGCTGTGGCTTCAACTGTATGCAGAGTGATCAATGGATCTACATAGTAGATCCATGTGATCAGCTCTCATACAGAGAGGAGAATGACAGGCAGCTTGTTTACACAAGCTGCCTGACTATCTCCCTCTCCCCCGCCGATCGCAGAGTGGCCGGCGGCGATCGGGTCCGCCGGTCACGCGCGCGGGGGGGTCCGTGACCACGCGGGAGCGGGAGCGCGCCTCCGGCGGCGCGCGCTCGCTCCCTAAACCCTCACAGGCGAGCGACGTAGACCTACGTCACTTTGCCTGTGAGGGGCTGACCGCCGCCGTAGATAGTCGTGCGGCGGTCGGCAAGTGGTTAAATGACTTGCACTTGAACCAGGTACGAAACATTGACCAATGATGGTTTGGAGGTCACACACTGTAGAAGGCTCTCCTAGAAGCCCTTTGTCAGTGTGTGAGAGATTGGGAAGAGTGAGGGACAGCTGAGATTGCTGCTGAGAGAATTGGACATCGTAATGTATTGTGCTACTACTGCTTTGTGTGTACAGTATCTGTGCTATATACAGTATCAGTGCTATATACAGTACTATATCCTGTGCTATGTACTATATCCTGTGCTATATACAGTACTATATCCTGTGCTATGTACAGTATCAGTGCTATATACAGTACTATATCCTGTGCTATATACAGTATCAGTGCTATATACAGTACTATATCCTGTGCTATATACAGTACCAGTGCTATTTACAGTACTATATCCTATGCTATATACAGTACTATATCCTGTGCTATATACAGTATCTGTGCAATATACAGTACTATATCTTGTGCTATATACAGTATCAGTGCTATATACACTACTATATCCTGTGCTATATCCAGTACTATATCCTGTGCTATATACAGTAGCAGTGCTATATACAGTGTGTGTATGAGTTGAATATTGTGTCATGGCGGTGTACAGAGATCGGTTCATCCATTGTTGGAGATTGTCTATACATTCTTCCCATAGTGCTGAAACTATGTAACACCTTCAGCCCGGGTTGGCTTTCCATTGAAGGAGTCAGTAGGCTACCATCTAGTGTGATGACCAAAAGTATCACCCAACTGCAATGATCACCTGACCTGACCATGAAGATTTGGACAATTAGGGATGAGGTGCCAAGTCAATCCAAACCCAACCCTAGTTCAGACCACATTTCCGCTGTTCAAACAAAATGGGTTCTCAGTTGTGCTGAACCTAAATCTGCAGTGGGAATTGAAACATTTAGCTGCACTCTTACTATGGCTGCCTAATGTGACCACTTCCTGGTTGCTATGGAGCCAGCGGCTGGCGGCATCCCAACAACCAATGACGTATCCCTGCCTAGCTTCCTGGCTAACAGGTAAATGTACACAAAGGGTTGGGGATAGTCTAAAACAGCCTTTTTCAACCGGGGTACCCAGGCACCCTGGGGTGCCTTGAGATATCTTCAGGGGTGCCTTGGCAAAATGACTAAAAATTGCCCCAAAATTGTATACAAGCCTGCATGTGGATAAAGCTTGCCTTTTAGTTACACAAACCCTCAGGTTTTCATTGTGCACCATTATGACCTTCAAGCCCCCAGCATCCTCACAACCAATGACCCTCCTCTGCCCCTCTCTGTCAGCAGTTGGGTCACATTAGCTGAGTGATGGAAGAAAACTGAGGGAGAAGAGAAACATTGGAGTACTAGTCAATACCAGTGTGCAAAAGTGTATTGGATTTGGAAGAATAAATCACCTCTAACATTGGGTGTCCTACATCTGTGGATGTTGATGTATTATGTAAAACTAGTGTGTGTGTACAGTATCTAACAAAAGTAAATACACCCCTCACACTTTTGTAAATATTTTATTCTATCTTTTCATGTGACAACACTGAAGAAATGACTTTGCTACAATGTAAAATAGTGAGTGTACAGCTTGTATAACAGTGTAAATTTGCTGTCCCCTCACAATAAATCAACACACAGCCAATAATGTCTAAACCACCAAAAATGAGTACACCCCTAAGTGAAAATGTCCAAATTGGGCCCAATTAGTTTAATTTTCCCTCCCCGTTGTCATGCGACTCGTTGACACCGGGGACATCTTGGTATCTTGGGAGAAGCACCAAGGCATCAAGAGAAAAGAGATAGACAGTGAACATCTTGGTATCTTGGGAGAAGAACCAAGACATCAAGAGAAAAGAGATAGACAGTGGACATCTTGGTATCTTGGGAGAAGCACCAAGACACCAAGAGAAAGGAGATAGACAGTGGACATCTTGGTATCTTGGGAGAAGCACCAAGACACCAAGAGATAAGACAGACAGTGGACATCTTGGTATCTTGGGAGAAGCACCAAGACACCAAGAGAAAGGAGATAGACAGTGGACATCTTGGTATCTTGGGAGAAGAACCAAGACATCAAGAGAAAGGAGATAGACAGTGGACATCTTGGTATCTTGGGAGAAGCACCAAAACACCAAGAGAAAGGAGATAGACAGTGGACATCTTGGTATCTTGGGAGAAGCACCAAGACACCAAGAGAAAGGAGATAGACGGCGGACATCTTGGTATCTTGGGAGAAGCACCAAGACACCAAGAGAAAGGAGATAGACAGCGGACATCTTGGTATCTTGGGAGAAGCACCAAGACACCAAGAGAAAGGAGATAGACAGTGGACATCTTGGTATCTTGGGATAAACATCAAGAGAAAAGAGATAGACAGTGAACATCTTGGTATCTTGGGAGAAGCACCAAGACATCAAGAGAAAGGAGATAGACAGTGGACATCTTGGTATCTTGGGAGAAGCACCAAGACACCAAGAGAAAGGAGACAGACAGTTGCCATCTTGGTATCTTGGGAGAAGCACCAAGACACCAAGAGAAAGGAGATAGACAGTGGACATCTTGGTATCTTGGGAGAAGCACCAAGACACCAACAGAAAGGAGATAGACAGCGGACATCTTGGTATCTTGGGAGAAGCACCAAGACACCAAGAGAAAGGAGATATACAGTGGACATCTTGGTATCTTGGGAGAAGCACCAAGACACCAAAAGATAAGATAGACAGTGGAAATCTTGGTATTTTGGGAGAAGCACCAAGACACCAAGAGATAAGACAGACAGTGGACATCTTGGTATTTTGGGAGAAGCACCAAGACACCAAGAGAAAGGAGATAGACAGTGGACATCTTGGTATCTTGGGAGAAGCACCAAGACACCAAGAGATAAGACAGACAGTGGACATCTTGGTAACTTCGGAAAAGCCCTAAGACATCAAGAGATAAGGGAGACAGTGAACATCTTAGTATCTTTGGATAAACACCAAGAGATAAGAGAGACAGAGGACATCTTGGTATCTTGGGAGAAGCACCAAGACACCAAGAGAAAGGAGATAGACAGTGGACATCTTGGTATCTTGGGAGAAGCACCAAGACACCAAGAGAAAGGAGATAGACAGTGGACATCTTGGTATCTTGGGAGAAGCACCAAGACACCAAGAGAAAGGAGATAGACAGTGGACATCTTGGTATCTAGGGAAAAGCACCAAGACACCAAGAGAAAGGAGACAGACAGAGGACATCTTGGTATATTGGGAGAAGCACCAAGACACCAAGAGAAAGGAGATAGACAGTTGCCATCTTGGTATCTTGGGAGAAGCACCAAGACACCAAGAGAAAGGAGACAGACGGTGGACATCTTGGCATCTTGGGAGAAGCACCAAGACACCAAGAGAAAGGAGATAGACAGTGGACATCTTGGTATCTTGGGAGAAGCACCAAGACACCAACAGAAAGGAGATAGACAGTGGACATCTTGGTATCTTGGGAAAAGCACCAAGACACCAAGAGAAAGGAGATATACAGTGGACATCTTGGTATCTTGGGAGAAGCACCAAGACACCAAAAGATAAGATAGACAGTGGAAATCTTGGTATTTTGGGAGAAGCACCAAGACACCAAGAGATAAGACAGACAGTGGACATCTTGGTATTTTGGGAGAAGCACCAAGACACCAAGAGAAAGGAGATAGACAGTGGACATCTTGGTATCTTGGGAGAAGCACCAAGACACCAAGAGATAAGACAGACAGCGGACATCTTGGTATTTTGGGAGAAGCACCAAGACACCAAGAGAAAGGAGATAGACAGTGGACATCTTGGTATCTTGGGAGAAGCACCAAGACACCAAGAGATAAGACAGACAGTGGACATCTTGGTAACTTCGGAAAAGCCCTAAGACATCAAGAGATAAGGGAGACAGTGAATATCTTAGTATCTTTGGATAAACACCAAGAGATAAGAGAGACAGAGGATATCTTGGTATATTGGAAGAAATATAACGTTTTTGAACTGTTGTAAGACAGATCGGGTTCTTGACATTGACATCCCAGGGTAAAGAAGTTTGTTGATCATTTATGAGACAATGACCAGTAGGTTCATCACAGTGTTGTTGAGAAAAGGGGTGCAAATGACAGGAGAAATGGACAGATTGTCACACTGAATCATTTTTATTTTTTGTGATTCGGATCAGCGCATTCTTTACATCTTTGTTTCTTAAACTATAAATTAGCGGATTCAGCATGGGAGCAACAGCTGCATACATCACTGAGAAAACTTGGTCCAATTCACTGGAATACTGTGAGGTGGGCTTCATGTACATGAAGAGAATGGTCCCATAAAACATCAGAAGGACCATCAGGTGGGAAGAACAAGTTGAGAAGGTTTTTCTTCTACTGCTGGCTGACATGCGTAAAACTATTTTTATTATCTTTATATAAGAGCTCATGCTAAGCAAGAGAGGGCAGAGTCCAAGAACAATAACTTCTACGTAAATAAGAGCATCAAATCTGGTATCGGGGCAGGAGATTTGCGCCAGGGCCTTGACGTTGCAAAAAAACTGTTGAATTTTATTTGAGTAGCAAAGGGGCAAAGTGGAGGCAAAAACCGTGACCAGAGCAGAATTAACACAACCAGGAATCCAGATTCCAACCAAAAGCAGAACCAAGTTTCTTCTATTCATGATGAGGTGGTATTGTAAAGGGTTACATATAGCGATGTAGCGATCGTAGGCCATCGAAGATAATAAAATGACCTCAATGCTGCCTACGAAGGTAAAAAAGAACATCTGGGTGAAACAGTCTATAAAGGATATTGAGTTATCTCCAGTAAGTAGCATGTCCATCAGTTTTGGCAAAGTGACGGTGGTGTAACTGATGTCTATGAAGGACAGATTGCACAAGAAGAAGTACATTGGGGTGTGTAGGTGGACGTCTGCGCAGGTTACAGTTATTATAATTAGATTTCCCAGTAATCCTATTAAATATATAAATAGAAACACAACAAATAGGAGAGGTTGCTTTTCATGGTGGCTAAAGAACGCTAAGATCTGAAAGTCTTTAGTGGTCGTCTCGTTATCCGCAAGGTTTGCCATCTTAAAAAAAATAATAAAAATCATAAAAACAGCATTCAGAGGATAATTCAAAGACAAACACAAAAATGTTTGAAAGATTTCAGAGTTCTTCTTTATATGGAATATACAGTGTGTTTTTGCTGAGCACGTGTTTTGAGTTGTTATTGTAATGTATTCCTTGCCTTTCACATTTTGTTTCATTTTTTAAAATATTTTGTAACTTTTAATTGCACTTATTTTCATGATGGACGGATTTGTAGATTCTTCTACTAGACTAGGTCAGATAATGCAATCACAAGATGCCTCTAAGTGCAGTATTGACCATTTATTGTAACATCAAAGGGTTAAAAACACTTACAAGATATTCTATGTTATGAAAGCCTTGAGAATGCCTTCCCAAAGCTTTCATAACATGGAAATTCTTGTAAGTGTCTTGAACTAGTGACCGATAACGTTTTTTTATTGCTGATACCGATATTTTGGTCATCGCATATCGGTATTGCCCGATATTGGCCAATATTTTCGTACATTAAAAAAAAATGTTTTTATTTTTTTATTTATTTATTTTTTTTTACTGGTATTCTTGTGGAGGGGTCTGTGGGGTCTAAAAGACCCCAAACCCCTCCTCTGCACTTAAAAGCATTCAAAACGCCAAGTTTGGCTGTTTTAAATGCTGTAATCTTTTTTAATTTTTGCGCTGAGTACCCGGAAGTGATGTCATGACATCACTTCCCGGGTTTTTACATGGAGACCCGATCAGAGCCAAATGCGGCTTTGATCGGGTCTTCTATTTGGCGGCCGTACAGGCTGGTTGCCCGGGTCTCCCGGTGGGGAGACCCGGGCGAGCCACGGAAGGCGGCAGGAGGAGGGAGGGAGGGCGTCCCCTCCCGCTCCTTATAATGACAGCCAAGTGGCTTCTCACCTGCATTGGTTGTCATTACAAGACAGCCGACCGTCGGTACCGGGGTGATGCCTCTAGCTGCAGGCATCACTCCGGTACAGCACTTTCCCGAAATATCGGCAATTTCGGTAACCTCAGGAGCCGATTCTGATATACAGTATCGGAGAAAGTGCATATCGGCCCTCGATATATCGGCTTTGTCGATAATCGGTCAATCTCTATTTTGAACCCTTTGATGTTAAACCAAATGGTCAATACTGCGCTTAGAGGAGCCTTGTGTCCTTCATACATATTACAGAGCTGCTTCTCCTCTCAAGTGCTGCCCGAGTGCATGCTGACAAGAATTACCCTTTGGACCCAGAGCTCAGCCCCACGGAAGTGCCCATATGCTCCACTATCTCAGATAATGCAATCAGCATCCTTTCTGAAATACTACATAGACAAACCTAGTGACTTGCACTGCAGCAAAGAAAAAGCATAGATTGGTGTTGACCCATGAATTTGTCAACATATAAGGGTCTGTTTATAAAACATTTGTTGTACGAATGTCAAAAACATTTATGCAGACTGAACTGAAGTTCTTTTTTAATATATTTACGGCATTACGGCATATATTGCGGCAGGCTAGCTCGGCTGCGCGAATCGACGTGTGGGTATGTCCAGTGCCGGGACAAGGTCATCCAGCGCCCAGGGCATGGATGCCAAACTGCGCCCCCCTTTCCCTTAGGGTTAGGGTCAAGGCACCCTCCCCCCCATCCCTGGAATAAACCATTGTGCCCAGGGCAACCGTCCCTCCGGCGAACACCCCTTGTCCCAGGCCTGGGTACGTCAGTTTGCTGGTGGGTGAGCGCGCCCTACCGGCGGCGCCCTTCTGCCCCCACTAGGCAGCAGGGATGCCAATCCATGGGAACAGCAGCCATGATTGCCGCCGGGCACCTGCGATCACTTCCCGCTGAGAGAGAAGGATGGTCAGCTGTTGTAAACACATCTGACCGTTCTTCTCTCTGGAATGATCACAGAGCACCTGTGAGCCTTCTATATAGGAACACAGGTCTCTGTGGTCATTTCACAGGCCCATCCCCCCCACAGTTTGAAAACACTCCCCTAGACTCACAATTAACCCTTTGATCACCCCTAGGTTAACCCCTTCCCTGCCAGTGTCATTATTCCAATAGCATATTTTTAGCACTGATTATTGTAGTAATGTCACTGGTCCCCCCAAAAGTGTCAGTTAGGGGTCTGTCCACCACAATGTCGCAGTCCTACTAAACTACTAGTAAAATAAATAAAAATGACATAAATCTTTCCCCTAGTTTGTAGACGTGATAACTTGTGCGCAAACCAATCAAAATACACTTATTGCGATTTTTTTTAACCAAAAATATGTAGCAGAATACATATAGGCTTAAAAGGATGAAAAATTTTGATTTTTTATTTTTTTTTCTTGGGAAAGTTATATAGAGGAATGTGAAAAATATTGTTTTGATTTTTCTTCAGAACTGTCGCTGTTTTTTTGTTTATAGCACAAAAAAATAAAAATCACACAGGTGATCAAATACCACCAAAAGAAAGCTCTATGTGTGGGAAAAAAAGGACATCAATTTTATTTACGGACAGCGTCATATGACCGTGCAATTGTCAGATAAATTAACGCAGTGCCAAATCGTAAAAATAGCCTGGTCATTAAGAGGGAAAATCCTTCCGGTCCAGAAGTGGTTAAAAGAGAAGTATGGCTAAAGCTTTTGTGACCGGTCACCAGTAGGGTTGCGCGATACCCGTGCCGACACTAAGCATTTGCATGAGTATCTGCACTTGTGTAAATACTCCAATACCTGAAACTGATACTTTCAGGCTTGGTTCTTTGCGCTGAAATGTAAAAAAAAAACAGCAATTATCAGTTGTTAAGGAGTGCGGCCAACGTGTCCCTAACACCCGATGACCCATTCAGCTGTCAGCGTTGTTCCCCTGTTGACAGCTGAAGTGTTAAAGAAGTCCAGCAATTGGAGCTGTCAAAAAAGCAGCCGGGCAATGTTTATCAACAACATTGCTCAGCCGCTGAAACACTAAAATAAAAAGAAACATTGTTTCTTTTTGTGTCTTTCTGTTTCTTCATTGATAAAAATGTTTTTATGTTTTTTATCACATGTTTCTCTGTTTAACCTGTTTAACTCTGTTCTCCCCTTATTAACCCTTAATTTACTCTAATCAGCCCTAATTAACTCCCTGTTCTCCTCTATTTAATTATTATTTTCCTGCTGAGTTTTTTTTGTTCACTTCTTTTTCTAAACGATTAATAATTAAAACTTTTGTTTTTGTTTGCTTTTTTTCCCTTATATTTTTACACCTTTAACATACACTATATTGTCAAATGTATTGGGATGCCTGCTTTTACACACACATGAACTTTAATGACATCCCAGTCTTAGTCCGTAGGGTTCAATATTGAGTTGGCCCACCCTTTGCAGCTATAACAGCTACAACTCTTCTGGGAAGGCCGTCCACAAGGCTTAGGCGTGTGTCAGTGGGAATGTTTGACCATTCTTCCAGAAGTGCATCCTGCATCCAGTGCGTTTATCCTGCTTAAGCTACTTTGTTGTCGTTAGCTGTGAAACATAGACTATTTTAGTCTGCCTTTACCCGTGTTCAAGCTCCCACACAGTCCCCAGCCGTGAACTGTAGACCATTTCAGTCTGCCGTTACCTGTGCTTAAGATAACACATGGTCCCCAGCCGTGAACTGCGGATGGCTCCATCCTACCTTCACCTGTGCTCAAGCTACTTCATGGTCCCTAGCTGTGAACCTGTAGACTGTTCTAGTCTTCCTTTACCTGTGCTGAGGCTACCCCATGTCCCCCAGCTGTGAACCATAGACTGTTCCAGTCTGCCTTTTCCTGTGCTCAAGTTTCTTCATAGTCCCCAGCCAAAGGCCTGTAGACTGTTCCAGTCTGCCTTTACCCATGCTCAAGCTCCCACATGGTCTCCGGCCATAAACTGTAGACTGCTCAAGTCTGCCTTTATCTGAGCTCAAGATAGCACATGATCCCCAGCTGTGAACCGTAGACTGTTTTATCCTGCCTTCACCTGTGCTCAAGCTACTTCATGGTCCCTAGCTGTGACGCCTGTAGACTGTTCCAGTCTGCCTTTACTTTTGCTGAGGCTACCACATGTTCCCCAGCTGTGAACCATAGACTGTTCTATCATGCATTTACCTGTGCTCAAGCTATTTTATGGTCCCCACCCGTAGGCCTGAAGACTGTTCCAGTCTGCCTTTACCAATGCTCAAGCTCCCACACGGACCCAGCCGTGAATTGTAGACTGCTCCAGTCTGCCATTACCTGTGCTCAGGATAACACATGATCCCCAGCCGTTAACCGTAAACTGTTCCAGTCTGCCTTTACCTGTGCTCAAGCTACTCCATGGTCCCTAGCTGTAAACCATAGACTGTTACAGCCTGCCTCTACCTGTGCTGAGGCTACCACATGTTCCCCACCCGTGAACCATAGACTGTTCCAGTCTGCCTTTCTCTGTGTTCAATCTACTTCATGGTCCTCAGCCGTAAGCCTGTAGATTGTTCCAGTCTGCCTTTACCTATGCTAAAGCTCCCACACAGTCCCCAGCAATGAACTGTAGACTGCTCAAGTCTGCCTTTACCTGTGCTCAAGATAGCACATGATCCCCAGACGTTAACATAGACTGTTCTATCCTGCCTTTACCTATGCTCAAGCTACTTCATGGTCCCTAGCTGTGAACCTATAGACTGTCCCAGTCTGCCTTTACCTGTGCTAAGTCTACCACATGTTCCCCAGCCATGAACTGAAGACTGTTCCAGTCTGCCTTTACCTGTGCTCAAGATAATAAATGGTCCCCAATGCTCAAGCTACCACACAGTCCCCAGCAATGAACTGTAGACTGCTCCAGTCTGCCTTTACCTGTGCTCAAGATAGCACATGATCCCCAGCCTTTAATATAGACTGTTTAAGTCTGCCTTTACCTGTGCTCAAGCTACTACAAGCTACTATATGGCCCCCAGTCGTGAACCTATAGACTGTTCCAGTGTACTTACATGTGCTACTGTTATTGAGCGAGACGTGTCCTCTGCTAGCAATACCTCACGTTTTGGAGTACCTCATACCACCCCAAACCTCCTCCTGTTACAAGTTCTACAAGCAAATAAACTTCAAAAAGGCAACCCCTAGACTGTTTACTGAGCCAGAGTGAGAGAATTGTTGGTGTGTGCCTGTCTGCCTCTGTGCTGGTTGGGGAAGAACCTGTTTAATCTACTGCAGCCCCTCCAGGGGTAGCCCTACACATTTGACATTCTAACTGTATAACCTTTTTTAGATCTACAAACCACCATGAGATGTAAGGCCATACACAAATATGATTTTACAGTACCTCGTAACATGCATGGCAAGCTTAGCATTTTGCTGAACAGAGCAGGAAAATAAAGATGTAGATGATACCTTTGGTTGGCTCACTGAACACATTGGGGGATGCAAGCTTTCGAAAAGACTCAGATTTCTTCATCAGACATGGATTTATGCAAATAACTGAAAAGTCATACTTATATATACACAAACACAGCAGACATCCAAGAACATCGAAGAACATAAGTTAATTAAACCAACAAGGAGAGATGGGGTGATGAAGATGAAGATCAGTGCATATCTTTGTATGAATGAAAATCTCCCAAAAGATATGAACTGTTAGTGCAAATAGAAAAAAAATATTAATATACAGAACTCAACTGTTACGATCACTAATATGGCTACACTCACTTTATACATTTTATCATCCAATATTTGTGTATTTTTCATAATTAAGAATTCGTGGCAGTCACATAGATCGTTAAAAAAATGGTAAAACATTGACCAATTATTTAATTTTAAATTAAAGGTTTTTTTTTCTTTGTAACGCAAAATGAAACTTTAGGTTTTACTTATTGAATCACACTGTGCCAGTCCAAACATACATTACATTGTCTAAAGTATTGGGACGCCTGCCTTTACACACACATGAACTTTAATGGCATCCCAGTCTTAGTCTGTAAGGTTTAATATTAAGGTGAGGCACCCTTTGCAGCTATAACAGCTTCAACTCTTCTGGGAAGGCTGTCCACAAGGTTTGGGAGTGTCTATGGGAATGTTTGACCATTCTTCCAGAAGCGCATTTGTGAGGTCAAATGATGTTGGACGCGAAGGCCTGGCTTGCAGTCTCCACTCTAATTCATCCCAAAGGTGTTCTATTGGGTTGAGGTCCTGACTCCACTTTGGAGTCCCAAAACTGTTCCCAGAAAGTTGGGAGCATGAAATTGTCCAAAATGTCTTGGTATGCTGACGCCTTAAGAATTCCCTTCACTGGAACTAAGGGGCTAAATTCAACCCCTGAAAACAAATCTATGCCATATTCGCCCCTCCACCAAATGATTTGGACCAGTGCACAAAGCAAGGTCCACAAAGACATGGCTGAGCGAGTTTGGGGTGGAGGAACTTTACTGGCTTGACCTCAATCCGAAAGAACACCTTTGGGGTAAATTAGAGCGGAGACTGCAAGCCAGGCCTTGTTGTCCAACATCCATGCCTGACCCAGGGGCGTACCTAGGGTCTCCAGCGCCCTTGGCGAGGAGCTGTATCCGTGAGAGAATGAGAGTGGGGGTGACAGGGAGAGAGAGAGAGGGGTGACAGGGAGCTAGAGAGGTGTCCCCTGGTCATCTTGTCCTGGGAGTGGAAAGGAGGTTGAGCCGATTGACCAGCCTCATGTGTGGATGGAGACAGAGCTCCGGAGAGCCCGCACTGACGCAGACCGGTAATGGACACAGGGCTCCGGGATTGGAGCCGCATGGTGCCTGGGGGCGGCGGGGCGCAGGCTGTGGGGAGGACGCAACAATCACTGCTAACCCCTTGGTACGCCCCTGGCCTGACCTTACAAATGCGCTTCTGGAAGAATGGTCAAACATTCCCATAGACACACTCCTAAACCTTGTGGACGGCCTTCCCAGAAGAGTTGAAGCTGTTATAGCAGCAAAGGGTGGGCCAACTCAATATTGAACCCTACGGACTAAGACTGGGATGCCATTAAAGTTCATGTGCGTGTAAAGACAGGCGTCCCAATACTTTTGACAATATAGTGTATTTGATGAAAAATTTGACAAAAAAAAAGGAGGTTTCTGGCAGAAGTGGTGAGTCAGTCAACAGTAAGTGGATTCACGCATTCTTGGGGAAAAGATCGATTAATACGTATAAATAAATTAATTTAAAAATGGGGCAGATTCGATGGACCACGTGTTTTTTTTTTTTTTTCTGCCATCACTCTTCTATGTCTCTATTGCCAAAAAGAATACTTGCTGAGTAGTATTCGGTGTATATCAATAAATATACAAACCAGAGTGTCTATAAATTGTTAAAATTTGAATTATTTAACATTTGCTTCTTTTTCTTCTTTTCCTTTCTCCATCTTCTATTATTCACTTTTCAAAAACGACAGCTGGAAATGTTATCACAAAGGGGGCCGGTTTTATACCTCACGGATCCTTGTTTACAGTTAAATACGAACGCGTGTTCCATAGAGACATAAATAATTGTTAATGAACCAGTTCAGTCTACAGAGAATTCATATCTCTATATTAGGAATAATAATGTCACGGTCCCTTTGGGTTTTATATATATATTTTTTTTGCTTCTTAATTGCCATTTTTTATTGTGTGTGAAATATTGTTTTCTTTTATTTATAGACTACAAAAGGAAGGTTGCAGAAATGTAACAAAAAATTTGCTAAACTCCAGGAGCATTAAAACATTAAATGTGGATAAAAATGTATATATTTCTTCTCTACCTGGAAATGTGGCTGTACCAGAGATTTGTGAGAAATGTAAATATTGTTTTTAAACCTAGTACTTTTTAAAATAAATTATTTGAAAGAGCCGCTGCTCTTCCATATTTTTGACCGTAGGGCCGTATTCTTGACTGTAGGGCCACATTCTTGACTGTAGGGCCATATTCTTGACTTGAGGGCTGAATTTTTGACCATGCGGTCATATTTTTCAATGAAGAGCCAAATTCCTGACCGTAGGGCCATATTCTTGACCGTAGGGCCCTATTTTTATCATAGGGCCATATTCTTGACTGTAGGGCCTTATTCTTGACTTTAGGGCTGTACTTTAGCACGTACGGCCATATTCTTGATTGTAGGGTTGTATTCTTGACTGTAGAGCCCTATATTCTTGACCATAGGGCCATGTTCTTGACCATAGGGGCGTATTATGGACCGTAGGGCCATATTCTTGACCGTAGGGCCGCATTCTTTACAGTAGTGCTGTTTTCTTGACTGTAGGGCCATATTTTTGACTTCAGGGCCATATTCTTGACTGTACAACCATATTATTGACTGTAGGGCCATATTCTTGACCGTAGGGTCATATTCTTGACCGTATTGCCGTGTTCCTGACTGTAGGGCAGTATTCTTGACCGTAGGGCTGTATTCTTGACCGTAGGGCCTTTTTCTTGACCGTAGGCCCGTATTCTTGACCATAGGGTTGTATTCTTGACTTTAGGGCCATATTCTTGACTTCAGGGCTGAATTTTTGACCATGTGGTCATATTTTTGACTGAAGGGCCAAATTCCTGAGGGTACGGCCATATTCCTGACCATAGGGCCCTATTCTTGACCGTAGTGCCCTATTCTTGACTGTAGGGCCATATTTTTGACCATAGGGCCACATTCCTGCCTAGAGGACTATCAGGTTGAGGCAGATCTGCTGAAACAGAAATTTGTCTCTAAGGGCTACAACTTGGAGGAACTAGATATTATTGCCCAGGAGGTGGGGTCATTGGATCGATAATTTATCCTTGACCCTTCACATAGGACCACTATTACAGAGGTAACTACTAGAGCCCCCAAGGTTCCACCCAAATTTTCCTTCTTCACTAAATATTCTTCCCAACTCTACATGGTATAGAGACTTCTTAGAAAAAATTGGGAAGTTCTTAGGAGCGATAGGGTCTTGGGAACGCTCCTTCCGGAGGCCCCCTCGGTTACCTTTAGAGGTCTACCTCCGTTAAGGCTCACTATCGCTCCTAACATTATAGAACCCCCGAGGAAGCCTGGCCCCTTTTTTCAAATGAAGGTTTTTTTCCCCTGTAGGAAATGTTCTGTATGTAAATTTTAACTAATCAATTGAAGAGTAGAAAATATCCAGTTTTTTCTTCTAACATTACCGGCAGGAAGTATGAAGTGGAACATTTTTCCACGTGTACCACGAAAAACGTAATATATCTCATTACCTGCCCTTGTGGGCTGCACTACGTAGGACGTACCATCTGTACTTTTCAAATTAGGATGAATGAACATGTGGCAAATATAAGAAAGGGTTTTCCCAAGCATTCCCTGTCAAAACATTATGATCAACATCATGGAAGGGATCCTAAGGACACTTCCTTTATGGTGATTGATGTTCTCCAACCATATTGGAGAGGATGTCATAGTAGGAGAGAGATTTCAAAGCTGGAAACATGGGGGATTTACTCACTTAAGGTCTATCGGCCTTTTGGCCTAAATATAGAATGGGACGTGAATGCGTTCATCAACAACAACTAGATCCCTTCTATGTAGAAGTTGTATTCCACCCCCTCCTCTGTCACCTCAGTTGCCACGTTGTATCACAACAACTAGGTTGTTGATGCCGGTAACTTTTTTGTTTTTTGTTTGTGTAAGTTTCAACTCGCCGTTTGTATCTTTTATGTTTATTTTTATATTTATTTTTATTATTATTTATATTTATTTTTATTTTTTTATATTTTATTTTTCATTTTTATTTTTATTCGTATTTATTTTTTATTTTTATTATTATTATTATTTACATTTATTTTTTAATTTTATTTTTCATCTTTATTTATTTATTTTTTTTCATGTGACTTTCTTGGGTATTGGAAATGTGACCTCTTCATCTGTAATCATTGGACGGTGATTTCTTCATCTGTAACTTTTTTAGTGCTAATTTTTATAGTGTTTATTTTATGACTTTTTAAATAGTTATTTGTGACTTTATTGTACCAGCAATGTTCCTTCGAACTTCCGTGTGTGATGGGTCTTTATTTCTTTCTTTTTAGATGTATCCAATTTGAGATGGGGTTGTGTCCCCTATAGCAGTGGTCCTCAACTCCGGTCCTCAGGGCCCACTAACAGGCCAGATTTTACGTATTACCTTGGGGAGATGCAGACTAGAATACTGCAATCACTGAGCAGCAAATGAGATCACCTGTGTTGTAATTTAGTTATCTTGCAAACCTGGCCTGTTAGTGGGCCCCGAGGAGCGGAGTTGAGGACCACTGCCCTATAGGATTGGCTTTATGTCTTTGAGCTTCTGACTCCGGTTGTTTTCTCCCTGCTCTCTTCCTGTCGGTGGAGCGCAGAGGTGACTGCCGGTTCCGGTTATGAGCAAACCTGGATTGATTTCACAGGTGCTTCCAAACTCCGTTTGATTTTAGTATCATATATAAGGGATGTGACGCAGACGCTTGGCTACGCCCCCTTGAAGACGTCATAAATGACAAAATGCTTCGGGAGGAGCTAGCCAAGCGTCACCTACGTCACACCCGGGAGTCAGAGGTCGGCCATCTTTTTGGTTACTACGGAAGGAACATTGCCTGATGCCTCCTGTACATGTCGCTGTATTGATATGCTTTTAATACCATTGAATGGGTGAGTGCATACCTAGATGACTTTTAATAAAGTTTTACTTGGGATAACGCACTATGGGCTCATCCCTTTGTTGATGCTTTCCACCACTTGCATGAGGTACGGTACCATCAAGTTTAAAGGAGAATCGGGTTAATATGCCATACGGGTTCTTGTCCATATTCATTGGAGAGTGAAAGCCGAGGAACTGGAGGATATCTCTGAGGTGCTTGGTCCTAGTGAGGGGTTATAGCGGTCCCTTAACAGCTTACTGCCATATTCCCTGTTGATATCTGGTAAGAGTCAGTGTGTGGTGGCTGGGATTGTCACAATCTTTTGCTGATGAACACCTGGGTGGAGTATAGAATGACCCTGTGACCTGTATCTGTACCTTCAGAGCAAGACTGTTTTTGATACGGACTTTCATTTGTTATGTTATGCAATATATTATTAGCGCAACTCATTTTCTCCTATATGACAGGTGCATACAATTTTTATGTCGTATGTCACTTTTAACAGCCGGCTCTGTCCCTGTGCCCTGCTAACTGTGAGGGGTTACGGTGTTCAGGCACCACCAACACCAAAGGCCCAATTTTTGGCACTTGTATAGCACATGCAATTTCAAATTTGTATGGAATTCTAATCCAGCAAGTCCCGTTCCTGCACCAAGCAAGAGTAACTGCGAGGCCTTGGTTACGGTGCTCAGGCACCACATACGGCAAAGGCCCCATTTTTGGCACTTGTATAGCACATGCGATTTCATATTTGTATGGATTTTTTAGCAGCAGGGCCCATTCCTGCAAGAGTAACTGCGAGGGGTTACGGTGTTCAGGCACCATCAACAAGCAAGGCCCAATTTTTGCACCCGTATGATAAGTAAATGCGATTTGAAATTTGTATGTATATTTGTATATGACATTTGTTGCTTTAGAAATGTCAGTATAGCTGCAGCAGGCTACATACATCGTAGAGATGCGCTACTTTACAGGCAAATTCAGGGGTCCCGTCCAGGCACGATATTTGAAGGAACTTTTCATTTTTATAGTTTCACTTTAAGCCTCATTAAAATCAGTAAATCAGTGCTCCTTTAAAAACGATCGTTTTTAAAAACTTTCACTGCTACGGGTTCCCCAGGTCAGGAGCAGGACCCCCGTCCACTTTTTTGGGGCAATAACTTGCATTTAAGCCTTCAAAATGAGGCCCATTGATTTTCAAGGTTCGAGTCTCATAGACGTCAATGGGGTTCGTTTGTACGAGCGAACTTTTCCTCTGTTCGCGGTGTTCTGGTGCGAACTGAACCGGGGGGGGGGGGGGTTGTTCGGCTCAGCACTACCCATCTTCGAAAATTCGCTATTGTCACACGGATCCTTCTCCTGGCCAATCAGGAAGTGGGTCCAAGACCCGCTTCCTGATTGGCTGAAAGGCGAACGCATGCCTTTGGCTGAGGAGGAGGCGGGAGGACTCGAGGAGACGCGGGGAACTGAGGTTAAGCCGCCGCTGCAGGTAAGTCTCTCTGCATTGAAAGGGGGCGCGATGATCTCTCTGCATTGAAAGGGGGTACGCTGGTCATTCTGCATTGAAAGGGGGCACGCTGGTCATTCTGCATTGAAAGGGGGCACGCTGGTCATTCTGCATTGAAAGGGGGCACGCTGGTCATTCTGCAATGAAAGGGGGCACGCTGGTCTCTCTGCAATGAAAGGGGGCACGCTGGTCTCTCTGCATTGAAAGGGGGCACGCTGGTCATTCTCCATTGAATGGGGGCACGCTGGTCTCTCTGCATTGAATGGGGGCCCTCTGGTCATTCTGCATTGAAAGGGGGCACGCTGGTCATTCTGCATTGAAAGGGGGCACGCTGGTCATTCTGCATTGAAAGGGGGCACGCTGGTCATTCTGCATTGAAAGGGGGCCCGCTGGTCTCTCTGCATTGAAAGTGGGCACGCTGGTCATTCTGCATTGAAAGGGGGCACGCTGGTTTCTCTGCATTGAAAGGGGGCACGCTGGTCTCTCTGAATTGAAAGGGGGCACGGCACGCGGGTCACTCTGTATTGAAAGGGGGCACGCTGGTCATTCTGCATTGAAAGGGGGCACGCTGGTCTCTCTGTATAACAAACAATACATGTGCTTAGGGGGTAAGGGTTTCTTTAACTAATCGAGTGGAAGAGACTCGAGTGCTAAAATCCCGCGGGTTAGGGGGCGCAAATTACTTGCCTTGCCCCGGGTGCTGACAACCCACGCTACGCCACGGCCTATAGGTGCTATAAATATCTCCTAAACTTGCACCGTTTAGGAAATATTTACAGTGCATGCAGCCGATGACGTCATCAGCGCATGCGCTCTGAAGGAACGGCCACCCGTGCTATTCCTTCAGAGCCCTATGCCGTGAACAGCGGCTCCCGCGCGCATGTGCAGGAGTGATGTAATCGCACCTCCGGCCAACCAGATGGCTGGAGGACACGAACAAGGAAGCAGGATGGCTGGACATGTCGGCCGCCCTGTCGCTGAGCGGACGGCACTGTGAGGGCTTAGTTTTAAGGAAAGTATTTCATAATGAGCTAGTATGCAATACATACTAGCTCATTATGCCTTTGTCTTTACAGGTTTTTTTTTTTCTCTTTTTTTATGAGGGTTTACTTCCTCTTTAACCATTTCTGGACCGAAAGGATCTGCCCCCTTATGCCTCATTTCCAATGAGCGGTACGGTACGCAATTTTTGCCGTTTCCATTGTCAAAAGTTGTGAATGGTACCCTAATTCCGAACCGTACCGTACCACTTTTTTGGGACCCTTTTGTTGGGGTACCAAACACGTTAGTACCGTACCAAGAGGGTGGAGCTACACTGTTGAGGTACTGTTGGTGGTGGAAACGCAAGCCTGATCAAGGTGTACGGTTTCCGAACCGTACTGAACTGTACCAATCCGAACCGTACCGCTCAGTGGAAACGAGGCATTAATGACCAGGCCATTTTTTTGCGATTTGGCACGGTGTTACTTTAACAGACAATTGCACGGTCGTGTGACGCTGTACCCCCAAAAAAAAAAAAAAACTGATGTCCTTTTTTCCCCACAAATAGAGCTTTCTTTTGGTGGTAATTGATCACCTATGCAGTTTTTATTTTTTGCACTATAAACAAATAAATAGCGAAAAATTCTGAAAAAAATAAATATTTTTCACTTTTTGCTATTAAACAATCCCAAAAAATCATTTTAGGCCAATTTCTATTCTGCTACATATTTTTGGTAAAAAAAAAAAAATCCGAATAAACGTATTTTGATTGGTTTGCGCAAAAGTTATTGCGTCTACAAACTAGGGGAAAGATTTATGTCATTTTTTTTTTACTAGTAATGGCGATGATCTCTGATTTTTAGCGGGACTCCGACATTGCGGCGGACAGATCAGACCCTTAGTTGACATTTTTGACACTTTTGGGGGTACCAGTGACATTATTACAGTAATCAGTGCTAAAAAATATGCACTGTCGCTGTACTAATGACTCTGGCAGGGAAGGGGTTAACCCAGGGGTGATCAAAGGGTTAGCTGTGAGCCTAGGGGAGTGTTTCTAACTGTGTGGGGGAGGGACTTGTGAAATTACCATAGAGACCTGTGTTCCTATATAGAAGAATCACAGGCGCTCTATGATCACTCCAGGGAGAAGAACGGTCAGCTGTGTTTATGACAGAAGACTGTCCTTCTCTCTCAGCAGGGAGCGATCGCGGGTGCCCGTGCATCAGCATCCCCGCTGCCTAGTGGGGGCGGGTGCACGCCCCCAGCGGGGCATGCTCACCTCCAGGAGCGCTCCCATACACCGCCATACAGGTACGGAAATTCGCGCAGCCGAGCCAGCCTGCCGCAGTATATATGCGGCGGGCGGTCAGCAAGTGGTTAAAACGGTTAAAATGTATGTAAGTCCAAGGATAGAAATGGAATTTATTGCAACTTACTGTACCTGTCCTTAGATGCAGTGATGTACAAAGAGAGGGGGTGCGGTTCCCACCAGGTATCGACTTGCTGGGGGTCCTGTGTTCACCCAATATTCTTTTTTCTGTGTTCCAGTGTTGTTGGTGTCTCTGCACTGAGGGGTCTCTACTTGGGAATGGGGAGGGGTGGCTATACTGTTCAGAAGAGAGATCTGTTTGAGGTATCTGTACTATGGATCGTCCGATTATCTCGACTGATTACTCACACATGCCATGGGTATATGTAAAATGACACCCCAAAATACATTCTGCTGCTTCTCTTGAGTACAGGGATACCCCATGTGTGAGACTTTTTGGCAGTCTAGCCGCGTACAGGACCCGGAAAACCAATCCGCACCTTCTTGCTTTCTAAGGGCGTAAATTGTTGATCTCACTCCTTACTACCTATCACACTTTTGAAGTCCATGAAATGCAAAGATGGCACAAACCCCCCCAAATGACCCCATTTTGCAAAGTAGACACTCCAATCTATTTGCTGAGAGGCATGGTGAGTATTTTTCAGCTCTCATTTTTTTTTGGGAAAATTCCAAAACTTTGTGACAAAATGTGAGATCTGCAAAACACTCAACATGCCTCTCTGCAAATAGCTTAGGATGTCTACTTTCCGAAAAGGGGTCATTGGGGGGGGGGTTATGCTGTCTTGGCATTTCATGGCCTCCGAAACTGTGATAGGTAGTCAGGAGTGAAATCAACAATTTAGGCCCTTGGAAAGCCTGAAAGTGGGGATTGGTTTTCCGGGTCCTGTACTCGGCTAGACTGCAAAAAGGTCTCATACATGGGGTATCCCTGTACTCAGGAGAAGCAGCAGAATGTATTTTGGGGTGTCATTTCACATATACCCATGGCATGTGTGAGCAATATATCATTTAGTGACAACTTTGTGTTAAAAAAAAAATGTAATTTTCCCGAAACTTGTGGAAAAATATAAAATATTCCATGGACTCACCATGCCTCTCAGCAAATAGCTTGGGGTGTCTACTTTCCAAAATGGGGTCATTTTGGGGGGTTTTGTGCTATCTTGAAATTTCAGGGCCTCCGAAACTGTGATGGGTAGTGAAGAGTAAAATCAAAAATTTACGCCATTAGAAAACCTGAAGATGGTGATTGATTTTCGGGGTCCCGTACACAGCTAGGCTCCCAAAAAGTCTCACACATGGGGTATCCCCATACTGAGGAAAAGCGGCAGAATGTATTTTGGGGTGTCATTCCACATATACCCATGTCATGTGTGAGAAATGTATCTTTTAGTGACAATGTAGTGTTAAAAAAAAATAAAAAATAAAAATTGTAATTTTCCCAAAACTTGTGGCAAAATATAAAATATTCCATGGACTCACCATGCCTCTCAGCAAACAGCTTGGGGTGTCTACTTTCCAAAATGGGGTCATTTGGGGGGGGGGGTTGTGGTATCTTGACATTTCAGGGCTTCCTAAACCGTTATAGGTAGTGAGAAAATGCAATGAAAAATGTATGCCCTTTGAAATTCTGATGGTGGTGATTTGTTTTCAGGCTCCCGTACACAGCTAGGCTCCCAAAAAGTCTCACATATGTGGTATACCTGTACTCAGGAGAAGCAGCAGAATATATTTTGGGGTGTAATTTCACATATACCCATGGCATGTGTGAGCAATATGTCATTTCAGGGACAACTTTGTGTAAAAAAAAAAAAATTTTTTTTTAGTAATTTTTTAAACACCTGTGACAAAAAAATGAAATATTCAATGAGCTCAACATGCCTCTCAGAACATTCCTTAGGATGTCTACTTTCCAAAAAGTGGTAGTTTGGGGGGGGGGGGGGTTTGTACTGCCCTGCCATTTTAGCACTTCATGAAATGAGATAGGCAGTCAGAAATTAAAGCTGCGTAAATTTCAGTATTTACACCATAGTTTGTAGACGCTATAACTTTTGCGCAAACCAATAAAAATACGTTCATTGAAATTTTTTTTGTCAAAGACATGTAGCTAAATACATTTTGGCCAAAAAATATGACATAAATTGAGTATATTGGATATGTTTTTTAAAAGACAAAGTTGAAAATGTCATTTTTTCTCAAAATTTTCGCAATGTTTTTATTAATATCGCAAAAAATAAAAAGTGCAGAGGTGATCAAATACCACGAAAAGAAAGCTATGTTTGTGGGGGAAAAAAAGACGTAAATTTCGTTTGGGTACAGCATTGCATGACTGCGCAATTGTCAGTTAAATTCATGAAGTGCCAAGTTGAAAAAGGGGGTCTGGTCAGGAAGGGGGTAAAATCTTCCGGGGCTTAAGTGGTTAACGGTTGAGGTTCTCCTCCCTCTTTTATAGAGATTTGGCTGTGCTTGGAATAAAATATCTGGAGGCGTATCTGTTCTAACCGTGTAAATCATTGCTCATCTCATAATAAACAGAAAGGGATCAGCAGGAAAGGTTTTCACTCTGCATTCGGCTGTCTCTAGAGAAATTCAGAAAATGGATCCAGCGAAGACTGGGATGGATTTCTCCCGGTTCTCCGGTCACCGGATGGGAAGCTTGTCTGTCTTTGTTCTGCTGCTGTTTGTGAAGACTCTTCTGGGTTTTTCATTCAGCTGCCCACGAGATATAGGGAAGGCTAGAGCCTACGGCTTACTCTACTTCATCCTGCCTATAATCTTCCTGTTTATTCTGAGCTTGTTGCTGAGGCTGAGAAGATCTCCGGCTTTGTTTTCCTTCAGATGTTGCTCCTTTCAGTACTTCTTGTATGTGACGGTACAGGCCGGGAAGGCTCCGCTCATCTGGAGTCTGCTGTCTATGATTGATAACCGATATGTTATGTGCTTTCTGAGGATTAAATACCAGAGTAATTGGTATGATGAGTCTCTTATAGAATCCATTCATGTGTCTGTCCAGGTAAGAAAGAATGGAAAGTGATCTAAAATGACCTAATGCCTACCTGAAAAAAAAATGTTCCCTTTAACCACTTCTGGGCCGGAAAGAATTTGCCCCCTTAATGACCAGGCCATTTTTTTGCGATTCGGCACTGCGTTACTTTAACGGACAATTGCGTGGTCGTGCGATGCTGTACCCAAATAAAATGTCCCCCCCCCCCCCCCACAAATAGAGCTTTCTTTTGGTGGTATTTGATCACCTGTGCACTTTTTATTTTTTGCGCTTTAACCACTTAAGCCCCGGAAGATTTTACCCCCATTCCGACCAGGGGGTATTTTGCGATTCGGCACTGCGTGACTTTAACGGACAATTGCGTGGTCGTGTGACGCTGTACCTAAACGAATTTGACGTCCTTTTTTTCCCACAAACAGAGCTTTCTTTTGGTGGTATTTGATCACCTGTGCGATTTTTTGATCATGCGCTATAAACAAAAAAAGAGCGTCAATTTTGCAAAAATAACAATATTTTTCACATTTTTTTATATGAAATTCCCCCCCAAAAAAAAGTAGAAATCAAAATTTTTTAAAATTTTCGGCCAATTTGTTTTATGCTACATATGTTTGGTAAAAATAAAATCGCAAAAAGCGTATTTTGATTGGTTTGCGCAAAAGTTATCGCGTTTACTAACAAAGGGAAAGATTTCTGTCATTTTTGGTGTTTTTTTTCTAACCCGTAATGGCGGCGATCTGTGATTTTTTTTGCGGGACTGCGACATTGCGGCGGACAGATCGGACCCTTGACTGACATTTTTGACACTTTTGGGGTTACCAGTGACATTACTGCAGTAATCAGTGCTATATATATGCACTGTTACTGTAAAAATGACACTGGCAGGGAAGGGGTTAATTTTATCGGAGAGGGAGGGGTTAATGTATGCCTGGTGCTTACTAACGTGTGGGGGGGGGGGAGGTGACTGAGTGACACAGGGACAGATCGAGGGTTCAGCTATGCTGAACCCTGCAATCTGACCCTGCCTGTCACTTAGGAGATCCGCCCGCTCTGTTTACACAGGCGGGCGGATCTCCAAACTAGATTCCCCGACGATCGGGGAAGAGCAGCGGCGATCGCCACCGCTCCTCCCCTGGCCCGACTCCTGCTGTGACTGAAAACAGCCGAGGGTAATGTCTGGTGACGTAGACCTACGTCGCCAGACGATAACGAGCCACTGTGCCGCAGTAGCAGCACAGTGAGCAGTGGTAAAGCGGTTAACGGACAATTGCGCCGTCGTGCGATGCTGTACCCAAATAAAATGTCCCCCCCTCACATAGAGTTTTCTTTTGGTGGTATTTGATCACCTGTGCAATTTTTATTTTTTGCGCCTTAAACAAAAAAAAGAGCGAGAATTCTGAAAAAAATAAATATTTTTCACTTTCTGATATATAATATTCCCAATAATAAAAAAAAAATTAAAATAATTTTTTTTCATCATTTTAGGCCAATTTGTATTCTGCTACATATTTTTGGTATAAAAAAAAATCCCAATAAGCGTATTTTGATTGGTTTGCGCAAAAGTTATCGCGTCTACAAACTAGAGGAAAGATTTATTTCATTTTTTTTTTAACTAGCAATTTTGCGGGACTGCAACATTGCGGCGGACAGATCGGACCCCTAACTGACATTTTTTGACACTTTTGGGGGGACCAGTGACATTACTACAGTAATCAGTGCTATAAATATGCACTGTTACTGTAATAATGACACTGGCAGGGAAGGGGTTAACCCAGGGGTGATAAAAGGGTTAGTTGTGAGCCTAGGGGAGTGTTTTCTAACTGAATGGGGGAGGGACTTGAGAAATGGCCATAGAGACATGTGTTACTATATAGAAGGATCACAGGCGCTCTGTGATCATCCCAGAGAGAAGAACGGTCAGCTGTGTTTACACAGCTCCCACGCACCGCCATACAGGTACGGCAATTTGAGCAGCTGAGCCAGCCTGCCGCAGTATATATGCGGCGGGCGGTCAGCAAGTGGTTAAAATGTATGTAAGAATAGAAATGGAATGCATTGCAACTTACTGTACCTATCCTTAGATACAGGGGGGTACAAAGGGAAGGGGGGGCGGTTCCCATCCGGTATCAACTTGCTGGGGGTCCTGTGTTCACCCAATATTCTTTTTTCTGTGTTGCAGTGTTGTTGGTGTCTCTGCACTGAGGGGTCTCTACTTGGGGATGGGGGGCTGGACTGGGGGATGACCCCAAGGGGTCTGTACTGGGGAAGGGTGGCTATACTGGGGGTGACTGTTCAGAAGAGAGGTCTGTTTTGAGGGGTCTGTACTAGTGTACTGTGTGTAGAGGGTCAGTAAGCTCTGAGGCAGGGCCGCTGATAGGGGGGGACCACCGGTCCTCTTGTAGGGGACCCGAGCACACGGGGGGGGTAGTGATGGACAACAAATACAGAACTCTATCTCCAGCAGCTGAAAGCTGAACTAATCCCCCTCCCTGTGTGGGCCCACTCCCCTCACTAATCCTCCTCCCTGTGTGGACCCCCTCCATCTCACTAATACCCCTCCCTGTGTGGGCCCCCTCCCCATGTGGGCCCCCTCCCCTCACTAATCCCCCTCCCTGTGTGGGCCCCCTCCCTGTGTTGATCCCCTCGCCTCACTAATCCCCCTCCCTGTGTGGGCCCCATCCCCTCACTAATCCCCCTCCCTGTGTGGTACCCCTCCCCTCACTAATCCCCCCTCCCTGTGTGGGCCCTCTCCCCAGGTGGGCCCCCTCCCCTTACTAATTCCCCTCCCTGTGTGGGCCCCCTCCCCTTTCTAATTCCCCTCCCTGTGTGGGCCCCCTCCCCTCACTAATCCCCCTCCATGTGTGGGCCCCCTCCCTGTGTGGGCCCCCTCCCCTTACTAATCCCCCTCCCTGTGTGGGCCCCCTCCCCTCACTAATGCCCCTCCCTGTGTGGTCCCCCTCCCTGTGTGGATCCCCTCGCCTCACTAATACCCCTCCCTGTGTGGGCCCCATCCCCTCACTAATCCCCCTCCCTGTGTGGGCCCCCTCCCCTCACTAATCCCCCTCCCTGTGTGGGCCCTCTCCCCATGTGGGCCCCCTCCCCTTACTAATCCCCCTCCCTGTGTGGGCCCCCTCCCCTCACTAATCCCCCTCCCTGTGTGGGCCCCCTCCCCTCACTAATCCCCCTCCCTGTGTGGGCCCCCTCCCCGTATGGGCCCCCTCCCCTCACTATCCCCCTCCCTATGTTGGCCCCCTCCCTGTGTGGGCCCCCTCCCCTCACTAATCCTCCTCCTGTGTGCACCCCCCCCTCCGAGCACTGGCTCTAATGTTAGCTCTGCTTCTAAGTTTATCTGTAACTTTGTTTCTCTCCCTCTGTCTGTCTGATTCCGGAGCTCCAACTACCCAGCCTGTATATTTTTTTCATCTCAGTTTTTTCTTTTAGATTTAGCAGGAATTCTGTGAGTTATGTTGTATTTGTGTCTGCTAGTAATTATTTTATTGTAATTTTAGCTAAATATATCTTTAGGCTTTATTCACATACAGGCATCTCGGATCGCGGGCAGAATTGCAGAGATTCTGCCATCGATCCCAAACCATTGCAAGTCGCAGGACGCCCGAGCGATTCCCGTGACTTGCAATGGCACCCCAAACGTGGCACGATTTTGCCGCAATTTTCGCCCGATGACACGCAGTGAAATAACGCAAACAGAATCGCGGGTCGCCTGTCGCCCAAAAGAAGCTCTTGTACTTTTTTGGACGACAGGCGTCCCGCCCAATTCACTATAAGTTTGGAGTAGAGCTCCTCACTTCTCCAGAAATAACTCCAGCCTAAACTCATTAGCATCCTAATTAGGTAAGTGGCTGGAGTTAAACCTTCAACTAGGTGCTTTAGTGAATTCGGAGTTGGAGTTAACTTAGGCTGAATTTGAGTTTGGAGTTAACCAAAATCCCTTTGTGTTTTTCATAAAAGGAAATTTGTCTATTCTGAATCACTATTACACAGCGATGTCATCTATTATGGTTTATTTTAATTATAAGGTATAGTTATGTATTTTATGTGTTTTAACCTTTAGATTTACTAATGGCAGACTACACAGCTGTCTAATTAGCAATCTTCATTCTTTATTCATCTGAAACTTTCAGGCATATCTGATTGTATTCAGCACTTTGGTGTAGTGGGCTAAGCTAGGTCATGAGTTCAAGGCCCAACCATGATAACACCCTGTGTGCACACAGTTGTGTGTCATTATTTTTTTTGGGCGCATAGTAATACATTGGCTACATCACCTAAAATTGCATGTCAATGGCCATGTATATTCAAGAAACAAACATGCATATGTGCACGGTGCAATTATGCATTTGCCAAGTTTCAGTATTTATTTACAGTAGTCTAAAATTTAAGGAGGTGATGGCACACTTGGGATTTGAACTCATGCTCGCAGTGTTTATAGACAGGAACACTAACCACAAAACCATTGAGCTGAGCATGATTACCCCTGAAATATTTATTCCCATGTTTCAATAGTTAACCACTTCCTTACAGGGCAGTTACACCCCTTCCTGCCCAGGCCAATTTTCAGCTTTTTATGCTGTTGCATTTTGAATGACAATTGCGCGGTCATGCAACCCTGTACCTAACACAAATGTATGACATTATTTTCACACAAATATTGCTTTCTTTTGGTGGTATTTGATCACTGCAAGGTTTTTTTTTTATTGGCAAAAAGAAGACCTAAATGTTTGACCCCTAAAAAAATGTGTTTTTGTTTATGTAATAAAATTTGGTAAATCAATATGTTTTTGGTTGCACTGACGAGCATTAATGAGGATGCGCTGGCAGGCACAGATGAGACACTAATATGCAGCACTGATGGACACTGATAGGCGGCACTGATATGCAGCATTGATGGGCATTGATAGGTGGCACTGATGGGCAATGATTGGCACTGGTGGGCAGCACTGATAGATGGTAATGATGGGCAGCACTGATGAGGAGGGCACTAACAGGTTCCCTGAGCACTGATTGGCATCAATGGTGGCATGGGTGGGCATCCCTGGTGGCCATGGGTCAGCAATCCCTGGTGGCTCTAGTGGCATCCCCCCAGGGTCTGCACTGGTAATCAATGCTCTGATTACAAGCACAGACCCCCCCCCCCCCACACACACACACACTTACTTTGCATATGAATGCCATTTCTTCACAGCTGAAAGTGGCCCTCACCATGATTAGTCAGTTGATTGTGATCACTTGCTGGAATGTGTGCAACCCAATTTGGTGTCATTTCTGGTCCAGGGCGAACGCCAATGTGCCATTTGCAATTTATTGTAAAGAGATTTTGCTTTATTTTAAAAATGGTGCACACAGACGACTAAAATGTATTGGAAATGTTTTACCTAGGCCAGTGATGGTAACCCTTACCCCCCCCCCCCCTAGAGGTTTTTGCCCTACATTTCCCATAATGCTCGTGTACTCTGCAGTGTAGGTGAGCATCATGGGAAATGTAATGTTGGTGTTGCCAAGGTTCATCATCACTGACCTAGTCCAACTAAAAAGGTGAGTGAGCGCTGTAGCAATCTTTTATTTAGTAATCATTTTTAGTGATTTCTTATTAAATGTTTTGGTTACATTCACCCACAGCGACTGAATGGAAATTTTGTATTATTCCCTAATTTATATATATTTTTAGCTATATATATATACATACACACTTTAATTATTTCGTACAATTTAGCCCCCCCCCCACACCATCACACACACTCCTCCCCCCCACACCCACACACACACTCCCCCCCCCACACTCCACCCACACCACTCCACCCACACACTCCCCCCCCACACCCACACACTCCCCCCCACACTCCACCCTCACCCACTCCACCCACACACACACACACACACACACACACACACACACACACCTCCCCCCCCCCCCACACACACACACCCCATTCCCCCCGCCATACACACTTCACTGGAGTAAAGGGAGAAACCCTACCCATGTTCATACTGTACTGCCATTGCACACACACAAAAAATACAAGAAATGGATTACATTCAATAGACACAAAAGATATCAGAATTACATCCAGACAAATATGAAGAACAGAAAACAAAAAAACAGGAGCTGTGTACAAATGAATAAGCTTTATTGAACATGTATAAAACATCAGTAATCACTCAAGCAGGCATGTGAAATGTGAAATGTCCCCCCCCCCCCAAAAAAAAACAAAACCCCAAATCAAGTAATCTTTATTCAAATTACAGTGCAAAGATACAACATATGATGAATAGATAGAGCTTACATTATCCAAAAGTCAAGCAAAATAAGTTGTAGATACCTTAGTATTAGGGATGCACCGAAATTTCGGCCACCGAAATTTTCGGCTGAAAATAGGCCTATCCCATTTCGGCCAAAAATAGGTTAAAAATGCCGAAATGAATGGCCGCCGTGAGGAAGGAGGACGGCGCAGCGCAGGTTTGAAAAGTCCCTGATTCTCCCGTCCGTAGGATAGGAGAATCAGTCTGTTCAATTACGTGGCTGCAGCAGAGCGGAGCGTCTGTGACACCTCGTCTCTCACACAGCCCAGCAGCGAGCAGTACTCACCCCTCCCAGACACGGACAGGAGAGGAGAAAGGCTCGCAGCTCATCCTCCTCCCCCTCCCACCCCAGTTTTTCTGTGTCTGCCCGGGCCCGCCCACTCTCCTATCTCGGCGTATGTCTGTGCAGGACAGAGAGGGGGACGTGGGCAGGAAATATGAAGAACAGCAAGCAGCTACACATTTCAAGCCTCATGAATGATACCTGAGCCATCCAGTCTCTGCCTCGCCCTCGGACCTTGAATGAGTGAGCACTGCATTTACACTTTTCATTACGCATAACTTAACTGTCCCTATCTCCCTCCCTTGTCTCTCCTATCTGCCCCCCCCCCCCCTCTGTTCTTCCAAGTTCCATTGAGCACTTATGCAACCCATACATTGACTGCTTTTTTTATTTGTTTGATGAATAGGAAGAAAAAAAAAAAAGGAGCAGAGTGAGAGTAAGGAGATTGCATCCTTGGGATGCGGAGGGACGCTGAGGCAGTGGGGGGGGTTAGCTGAGGCAGCTTACATATGGAACATATGGAATTATGCAGCATGAGGGGGTTAAAGTATTGCCACTGCTGGTCACTGATGCATTAGTGACCGACCAGTGGCAGTTATTAACCCCTTAGTGCTGAATTAGTGCAACCAGTATCAGTGCAACCAGTGGTAATTAACACTGATACTGGTTGCACTAATGCAGCACAAAGGGGTTAATTAACTGTCACTGGTCGGTCACTAATACATCAGTGACCAGCAGTGGCAATACATTAACCCCCTCATGCTGCATAATACAAATACCATTGGTAATTAAATTAACCTCTTGCCAACCCGTCACAGTACATATACTGTGACAGGGTGGCAGCGACAGGTGTACGTCGCTGCCTGTTTTTGGTGTATGCCCCTCTTCTATCTATGTTAAAATTATTTGGGAGTTAAAAAGGCATTTTTGGTTTCGGTTTCGGCCCAGAATTTTCATTTCGGTGCATCCCTACTTGGTATTAAGCATAAAATATACCCAACATACTTTTATGGTTATTGTTTGCATGAGCCTGCCTTTCCATTTAAATACCAACAAATCAGTAGAACATACAGCTACACAGAGGCATGAAATTAAAAAAACACATGTATAGAGTACATAAAGACACACTTTGCAAAAACTATACCAAACATTTAGAGCATGAAAAGTATTCATCCAAAAAAATACACTTACTGCAATATGGGTCCTTAGGCATGCCAGCAAACCCCCCCACCCCCAAAAGCAAATTCGGACATAAAAACATGTGGCCCTGCCACAGGCCAAATGATCTGCTCTTAAACATGCCTTAATATAACCTTGGTTAAACTACACCCACGCAGTATAGGAAACGCCCAGAATAGTAATTAATTGGGTCTGTTGGTTTCTAAACCAAAATCACCAGTTCACCAATGAATGAGTGTTTGACAAAATAAAAAAGCCACTTTGTGCTTATGCTGAGATTATTGAAAGCATTTCTTATGTGTTGACTTGATGTAGTATTTTTGTTAAAAAAAAAAAAAAGGGGCAATATAGCATACGTTTGGAGCATGAGCAGCTGAACCCAGAAACCTTTCAGAAAAAAAAATATAAATTATATTTTGGGGATATATAGGAAGCTCCCCACTCAACCAACCAACAAATATATTAATTTCACACAATGTTTTATTTTGGGGAGAAGCCATATTAGTGTTGCTTGTCATATATATATATATACATAGGCAAAACAATAAAAAAACATATATATATTGTGAGGGATTAGCTCGGTGGTAGGCATATGGGTGACCCCTTTGGGGGTGCGTTTTCACAGAGAGATAGCCGAGCAGAGGTTGAAAACAATAGTTTGGTTTATTAGGTCAATTTTCTTCATACCAGTGCATGCAGCAAAAACATCAAAATAAAATAAAAGACAAAATAAATCCTTGCCTCTGTGGGCGGCTACCTTCTCACGCTGGAACCTACCTAAGAAGTCTTTCCAACCTACTGTTGGGCCGACACTGCTGATCCTACAGCAGACACTCAAATGTCCATTTGTTTGCTTTTCACACAGCACAAACATTGTCCATTGAACATGTCCCTTTGTTTTCTTTCACACAGCACATGTTCATTTATAACAGGATCCTTTACTCTTCAGATTCTTCACATTGAACACAGTTCATTTAACAGGTCCCTTTACTCTTCACACTCTTCACATGGAACACTTTGTCTTCTCACCTTTGAGACGTCTTCACTCGTGGTTACCCTCCTTAGCTTCACATCGCTGTAGGGGGTCTTCTCCCATGCTCACCAGCTTGTCGGGAGGCACACATCCGACTGTCCCCCTCTCCCAGCCCACACGGCGACAGGCGGCAGCAGTCCTTCTCCCATGCCCACACGGCGTCGGGAGGTACACGTATGTCTGTCCTCCTCTTCCCAGCTCACACAGCGACAGGAGGCAGCACTCAATAGATTTTCTCTGGACAAATTATAGAGTCCTTGATCTCCTCATTCTGAACAGCTGAATGGTTTTCAACTTCCTGCTGGCTCTCTCTGCAGCCAACACCCTATAGTATCAGTGAACTTTCAAAGCAGGTGGGAATGTGTCTCCTCTCAGTGACTACATTCCCAGATTTACCTGACTTCCTGTCACATACCCCCCCCTCTTGTTTCAACCCTAGGGTTGGGACACATATTTCCAGGCACGCATGTGTCAGGCACTGCTGACTCACTGATAAGCCTCCTATTATCCTCAAGCTTCCGGATGAAACTGTTTTGTCATCTTCATTGACAGATTTCTCATAACTGCCACACAGTTTGTCTCTCATCTCATATACACATTCTTCAACTGCATTTTTGGCATCATTTTGCTCCTTCTCGTTTCTGTCATCTTCATTGACAGCTTTCTCATAAATGTCAGACAGCTTGTCCCTCATAACCGTCTGTCCAATCCACCATGGAGGACCGTGATCCATAGGCAACTCAATTGGGCTAGTCTTAATGTCTTCAACATTCTTAAGACGCCTCTCTCTGCAATCCATAAATGTTTTCCACAAAACTTTGAGAACCTTTGCTTCACTAAGCTTTGTTCCAAGTAGGGACTCTTGACATCCCTCTGTGACTTGAGTCTCTCCATACATCTGTACACAATCATTGACTTTTTGTTGTAAAAGGGAATGATCTTCCTTCTTGAGCTTTGCTTGCTCTAAGATGCTGTGCAGAGGATTTTCCAATTGAGACAACAGGCTGTCACACATTTCTTCAAAGTGACCCCTGTTCCTTTTCCCAGAGATATCAATATCATTCACCAAACATTTCATATTCATAGGCAGATCGGAAGCATTTGCACTCATCAACTTCTTAAACTTTTCGCCCTCCTGAGCGAGTCGCAGTAAAAGCCTACTATTTGATTTGATATTCAGTTTATATTTCTTGCCAAACTCTTCACAGAAGTAGTCAACCAGAACATCATCAACTTTCCTTACACCAACATAGGGGTTAAAGGCAACAACACAGTTGAACCCAGCGATCTGGGTGGTATCCATTATAGACCTCCTCTCTGCATCAGTGAAGAAGCATGGAACTGCAACACATTCTTTTACAGGTTTCTTCAATGCACTTTCTGCTGAACTATTTGACCGCTCAAGGTCACCTAGTTCTTTTTCTCTATCTGAATTCCACATGGAATGCATCTCAAGATCACGATCAAACTTCTGCCACCCGTCTTTCACCAGTTCCATTTTGGAAACACTCCCGGAAAGGCACTTATTCATTTGCTTCACGTTTTCACCAACAGCCTTAGTTTTCCCCACTAGGTTTTCAGCCTGAACTGAGAAATCATCACATTTCTTACTCAGCTCCTTTGTTTGCTGAAGCTCTAATGATACATTTTCCAATGCTTGAAGTTTTTGAAGGAACGGTTTATTCCAAAGGGGTGATTCAAGCCACATGTCATCACATTTCTGAGGCTCACTCAGGACAGACCCCAAAACACTGATCCTTTTAAAAACTGCATCAGGCACACTATCCCCTCTTTGGGACAGATCCTCTGTTGCCTGGAATTCCTCTTCCAGTTCCTGCAACGGAATCTTCATCTCTTCTACTTGCTGTTCTAAGGCTCGCTTAGACTTTTCTAGCTCCTGAACTCTTTTCACAACATCATCCTTGGAGCTGACCAATTCTTCCATTTCTGTACGCAGCTGTTTGTTAACACTTTCTAGTTCAGCCTTACACTCTAGAGCTTCCTCCAAAGAGCGAGCCAAGAACAGGGCTTTGCTCTCGTTATCACGCACCTCCGTTTCTGCACGGGCGCGTTCTTCTGCATATTTTGCAGACACAGTCTTCTCTTCACCAAGCATCTGATCAAACTTCTTTTTCACATCTTCAACACACTGTAATGAACCAACGCTTTCTTCCATGCGTTTTTTCATATCCGCTATCTGAGCTTGCAATGTTGCGACTTGCTCTGATAGGTTTTTCTTTGCTTCCGCCTCCTCTTTTAATTGTTCCAGGAAGCCATTTTTCTCATCTTCCATTTGTTTGAGCTTTGTGCTAAAACTCAGCCTTTGACACCTCTCTTCCTGTAAGAGTTCCTGCGTGTCTTGCAGCTGCGATTCCAAGATAGAAAAATCTTCCGCAATTTCTCTAGATTTGCTGTCTGCTTGAGAAAGCTGATTTGTAACATTGTCCAACTCAACCTGCAGTCGGTTTGCCTTCTCTGACAGCTTAGCACACAATCGGTCACCTTCTGACACCTTGACTTGCGATTCCAGAAGCTGTGCCTCTACTTTTTCCCTCTTATGTTCACAATCTTCTTTTCCCTGCATAAGAGCCTTCACCTCATTGGCTAGCATCTGGGAATAAGAATGTAATTCTGCCACACAGGCTTCTTTCTCCTTTGACTGCTGCTGGACACGTTGGGCTTCCCCTTTCCAACTTTCACAGTCCGCACGCCATTCATTTACCACATTGCTTAAAGTAGTGAGCTCATACACAGTACTCAGTAATTTAGCCTCTCTTTCACTTTTCTCTTTGTCGCTGAGAGACAATGTCGCTTTCAGAGCAACATTCTGTTCCTGCGACTCCTGCAGGTCTATTTTTGTAACTTCCAAACACTGAAGACTTTTTTCCAGCTGATTACGCAACTCCAACATATCAGCCATACTTTGCTTCTGCAAAGTCTGAATTTCACTTTCCTTTTCCATGAGGATGGTATCTTTCTCCATTATAGTCTCTCTGCGTTTTTGCAACTCGACCAAAAGAAGAGCAGTGGATTCTTCCCACTGTAACACATGAGACTTGAGTAGTTCATTCATTTCCTGCAAGTTTCTATGCTCCATTTTAAGCAATTCCAAGGCTTGTTCCTTTTCTTCCATTTTCCGTTGCAAGGCATCCAATTCAGCCCTGCACACATACTCGGTTTCTTCCAAACCGATGGCCTCCATTGGCTGCTGGCGTCTCTGTTTCCAGCCTGCCATGCTCTCTTGGTGAGCCTTTTGCTGAGCTGCAAAGCTCCGCTGAAAATCCGCATTTGCCTGCTGTTGAGCTGCATTTGCTTGCTGTTGAGCTGCATTTGATATAATCAGATGTTTCAACATCTCCTCCATTTTGAGTTTACTTTTCATCTGAGCACACTGCGTCTCCATAGCAGTTTCATCAGTGTTGCTAGGGACAACAACCTTCCTCTTTAGTAGACTCTCTTTAGGCATGGATGGGGCTGGTTCAGACGGCAACATCCCCTCCATCCAAAGAATCCGGTCTCTCATTTCATCTATCTTTGCATTTTTCAGGCGTTTGGACCGCCCCATCTTCAATAACTCCACAAACAAATTTTTCACAGTCCAGCAAACAATTTTCAGACCACTGTCTCTTTAACACATGTAGTTTTTCTCTCTCTTGCAGGATCTCTTTTCCTGCGCACACAGTTTGTGCAGTCACTTGCACCAGACACAACAAAGTTCATCAAATAATTTTGAGACCGCTGTCTCTTTAAAACACTTTTTTTTTTTTTTTTTTTTCTGTCAGGATCTTCTCTCCTGCACACATAGATTGTGCAATCTCATGCACCAGACAAAGTTCATCAAACATTTGCACTTCCTTGCAGGGATCTTGCTGCTTCTGCCCACTGCATACCTCCACCATATGTGAGGGATTAGCTCGGTGGTAGGCATATGGGTGACCCCTTTGGGGGTGCGTTTTCACAGAGAGATAGCCGAGCAGAGGTTGAAAACAATAGTTTGGTTTATTAGGTCAATTTTCTTCATACCAGTGCATGCAGCAAAAACATCAAAATAAAATAAAAGACAAAATAAATCCTTGCCTCTGTGGGCGGCTACCTTCTCACGCTGGAACCTACCTAAGAAGTCTTTCCAACCTACTGTTGGGCCGACACTGCTGATCCTACAGCAGACACTCAAATGTCCATTTGTTTGCTTTTCACACAGCACAAACATTGTCCATTGAACATGTCCCTTTGTTTTCTTTCACACAGCACATGTTCATTTATAACAGGATCCTTTACTCTTCAGATTCTTCACATTGAACACAGTTCATTTAACAGGTCCCTTTACTCTTCACACTCTTCACATGGAACACTTTGTCTTCTCACCTTTGAGACGTCTTCACTCGTGGTTACCCTCCTTAGCTTCACATCGCTGTAGGGGGTCTTCTCCCATGCTCACCAGCTTGTCGGGAGGCACACATCCGACTGTCCCCCTCTCCCAGCCCACACGGCGACAGGCGGCAGCAGTCCTTCTCCCATGCCCACACGGCGTCGGGAGGTACACGTATGTCTGTCCTCCTCTCCCAGCTCACACAGCGACAGGAGGCAGCACTCAATAGATTTTCTCTGGACAAATTATAGAGTCCTTGATCTCCTCATTCTGAACAGCTGAATGGTTTTCAACTTCCTGCTGGCTCTCTCTGCAGCCAACACCCTATAGTATCAGTGAACTTTCAAAGCAGGTGGGAATGTGTCTCCTCTCAGTGACTACATTCCCAGATTTACCTGACTTCCTGTCACAATATATTTATTTGTTTTGACATCTATATATATATATATATATATATATATATATATATATATATATATCTGTATATATATATATATATATATGTGTGTGTATATACATGCACATATACACACATATATGCCACTCTATTAGGCTCCATGTACACGGGACGTTGTAAATGGCCGTTTAGGAGCAGTTGGGCGTTTTTTTCAGAAGCCCCTGAACCCACCTACATGTTATCTTATCTGTCCATGTACACAGGGTCGTTTACAATCATTTATAGGCAGTTGAGTTCAGGGACGTTTTTTGGAAAGCAATTATTTGCGTTTAAACGTGTGTTTTCCCGGCGTTTCAAACGCAAAAACGCGATGACCCGCGTTTAGCGCTCGCGCTTTTCCATTTTAAGGCTCCATGTACACGGGACGCTAAAAAAAGTCCCTTGAAATGCTGGAATTTTTAGGACGTTTAAAACGCCCGTTGTGTCGCGTTTGCACCCGCGTTTAGCGGGCATTTGTGGGCCTTTTGCGTTAAAA
This sequence comes from Pelophylax lessonae, assembly GCF_965119305.1. Taxonomy (NCBI): domain Eukaryota; kingdom Metazoa; phylum Chordata; class Amphibia; order Anura; family Ranidae; genus Pelophylax; species Pelophylax lessonae. Next base: position 6,790,832 of record NC_138775.1, read on the forward strand.
ACCGTTCCTAGAGGTCAAAAAAATAATTCCTCTTTAAAATGGAAAAATGAGAGCGCTGAACGCGGGTCATCGCGTTCGGTCACGTTCGGCCACGTTTGGTCACGTTCGGTCGCATTTTTGCGTTTTAAACGCCGGGAAACATACGTTCGAACGCAAATAATTGCTTTAGAAAAACCGTCCCTGAACTGCCTGCAAATTACTGTAAACGACCCTGTGTACATGGACAGATAAGATAACATAGAGGTGGGTTCAGGGGCTTCTAAAAAAAACGCCCAACTGCTCCTAAACGACCATTTACAACGTCCCATGTACATGAGGCCTAAAGGGGAATGATTTTTTTGACCTCTAGGAATGGTTTTAAACGCAAACGCCCGCTAAACGCGGGTGCAAACGCGACACAACGGACGTTTTAAACGTCCTAAAAATTCCAGCATTTCAAGGGACTTTTTTTAGCGTCCCGTGTACATGGAGCCTAATAGTTGTATTTTGGTTACATAATTGCAACATTTTGCAAGACACAATTTACACAAACATAATCACTTTGTTACATTTATTTCATAATATATGCCATTGGGCTCTTTCACGCGGCCGCTCCGCTTGTCCGCAAATCATCCTATTTTTTTGCGGATGATTTGCGGACATAATGTAAGTCTATGGCATTGCGGATGTCAGCGGAATACCATCCGCTGACATCCGATTTTCCTCCTTTCAGTTCTGTTCCGTTTTTTGGAACGGAACAGAACCCTATTTTTTCATCCGTGTAAAAAACGGAAAGGAAGGAAAATCGGATGTCAGCGGTGTCATCCGCTGACATCCGCAATGCCATAGACTTACATTATGTCCGCATATCATCCGTTAACGGATGGGATGATATGTGGGTACACGGATGACACAAATGTCATCCGCTCCGTGAAAAAAAAAAATCCTGCAGCGGAGAAAAGCAGCGGAGCGGCCGTCTGAAAGAGCCCATTGATAGTTTATTAGCCTATCAATGTATATTTAAAATACTAATTTTTCACAGAAATAAATGTTTTTTACACCTATATATAATTTCCAGCATGCAGGATTATTTTTATAAATTTGTTAATTTTATACAGTTTCACTAAACTAGGTTAATTAGTTGGGAATTGTGGTCTCTGAGGTTTTTTTTTTTTTTTTTTTTATTTATTTATTTTTTTGGGGGGGGAAGAAATCACAAATCATACATGCTTTTCAAAATTCTCTTGAGCAGGTGGCTAGGTCATTAGCCAATCTGTCGTGCAACAGTGTATTTGGGTGTTCAAATCTCTGAACTACCTACAACTTTCTCTGTTGTGCTATATGACAAGCAACACTAATATGGCTTCTCCCCAAAAATAAAACATTGTATGTGTGTGAAATGAATATATTTTTGGGTTGGTTAGATATAGGAAGTAACAATAATATATTGGTTTTTGCATATATATAGATATATATATATATATACATATATCTATGTATGTATATATATATATATATATATATATATATATATATATATATATATATATATATATATTTGTGCCTAGGTATCCCTATCTATGTTCCCATGTCTAATGTGAAAGGAGGATCCAAAAAAAAATTTTCGCCGGATTAACGCCGTTTTACCGCGATTTTCGGCGTTAGCGCTAGCGCAATTCACTATACCGCCCGCTAACGTTTTCAAAAACTTTATTTTTTGCCGACTTTTTGGTTTGGAGCATGCTCACATGGGCTATCTGGCAGCAATAGACTCCGGGAGCTATTTTTGCATTTTACACTTTTATTAATATCTTTTTTTCTACTTTTCACACAGTTTAAAAGCAGTTTAGCTCAAGATCATATAACAAATCTTTCCCACACATTTTTTATTTTTTTCCTGCCATATTTTGTGATTTAGAAAAAATTAGTCCAGCTTTTAGCTGGACTGTTTTTAAGTCCAGTCCTGACGTTATTTGATCTTAGTGAATTTGACACTGCTCATAACGTTTCTGATGGTGTTATAGTGAATTGCATTTTCACCTAAAAATAGTCAAAATTGAGGTAAAATAGAACAAAATCAGCATTGGAGGTACAGTGAATTTGGCCCTATGTCTCTGAATAAAAGACTTGGTTGCACACTGTCTTCAATGTACTCGCCTAGCACCCCCTTTCACTCCACCAGCTGAAACCCGTCCTCTGACTACTCTACTCCGGGGTGGCCCCCTTCCTTAGACACGATCCCCATTACTCACAATACTGTTTTTCCAGGTTCTCCAGTGTCTCAACCCCTCTAGTCAGCTCTCCTGGTCCTCTGGGTTACATAGTTACATAGTTACATAGTAGGCGAGGTTGAATAAAGACAATAGTCCATCCAGTTCAACCTGTGTAGGTGTGTGTGACTGTAATCATCTAACATAGCCCTCAATCTCCTGATCCTTGAGATGTAAGTCTAAGAGTCTTTTGAAAGTCACCATACTACCCGCAGAAACCACCTCTTGTGGTAGACAATTCCACAATCTTGTAGCCCTAACAGTAAAGAACCCCCCACGTTGCCTGAGGTTAAAACGCTTCTCCTCTAATCGCATTGTATGTCCTCGAGTCCTCATGCAATTCCTTCGAATGAACAGCTTTTCTTCTAAGCTGAGATCCCCATTAAGATATTTATAAATTGCTATCATGTCCCCTCTCAGACGTCTTTTCTCCAGGGAAAATAAATCGAGCGATTGCAGCCGCTCTTCATAGGTAAGGTCCTCCAACCCCCTAATCAGTTTAGTTGCCCTTCTCTGGACTTTCTCCAGCTCCAACACATCCCTCCTGAGGACTGGCGACCAGAACTGGACAGAATACTCCAGATGCGGTCGGACCAGAGTTTTATAAAGTGGAAGGATTATAGTCTTATCTCTGGAATACATCCCTTTCTTTATGCATGCTAATATTCTGTTGGCTTTGGAAGCTGCCGCTTGGCATTGCATGCTGTTGCCTAATCTATCATCAACTAAGACTCCCAAATCTTTCTCCATTTTTGATTCCCCCAAGGGTTCCCCTCCTAACGTGTATTGTGTTTTTATGTTTTTGGTCCCCAAGTGCAAAACCTTACACTTCTCCACATTAAACCTCATTTGCCATGTCGTTGCCCACTCCGTAATTTTGTCCAGGTCATTCTGTAGGATATCTGCTTCATGCTGTGCAGTTATTGCCCTGGCCAATTTTGTGTCATCTGCAAAAACTGATAACGAACTACTGATCCCTTCCTCAATGCTGTTTATGAATAAATTGAACAAGGTTGGTCCCAGGACTGAGCCCTGGGGCACCCCGCTTACTACCTCAGACCAGTCTGAGTATGCGCTGTTTATTACTACCCTTTGGACACGGCCTTTTAGCCAATTCCGTATCCAAGAGCAAACCCTGCTGTCGATACCTGCAGACCTTATTTTATAAATTAAGCGCTTGTGGGGAATTGTATCAAACGCCTTAGCGAAATCCAAGTACACCACATCCACTGGTCTCCCCCTATCTAGCTCACAGCTCACTTCCTCGTAGAATGCTAAGAGATTGGTTTGACAAGAACGCCCATTTGTAAACCCGTGCTGATTATTGCTGATGATGTTGTTGTCTTTAGCATACTCTACGATATAGTCCCTTATCATCCCCTCCAAAAGTTTACATATTATTGATGTCAGACTGACAGGCCTATAATTTCCCGGGATATGTCTCTGGCCCTTTTTGAATATCGGAATCACGTTAGCCTTCCTCCAATCCCCTGGTACATCTCCTGTCCTAATACTGTCAGCAAAGATCAGGAACAGTGGTCTAGATATAACCATACTGAGTTCCTTGAGCACTCTCGGATGTACGCCATCCGGGCCTGGTGATTTGTTTGTGTTAAGTTTATCCAGTCTTTCCCTGATTTCCCCCTCTGTTAGCCATAGTGGCAAGTCCTGTGTATTACTACTAACCATACAGTCATGGTCAGTGTACCCCTCCTTTTCCTGCGTAAAAACTGACGAGAAAAAAGAATTCAGCACGGTTGCTTTTTCAGTGTCCTCTGTAACCATCCTCCCATCATCGTTAATTATGTGTGCAATATGCACTGCCCTAGTTTTTTTGCTGTTGATATATTTAAAGAATTTCTTTGGGTTTTTTTTTACTATCCTCCGCTATTTGTCTCTCAAAGTTGATTTTAGCCATCTTGATTTTGTGTTTACACTTCTTATTTTCCTCCTTGTATTGCTGGAAGGCCGATACTGTGCCCTCTGATTTATATTTCTTGAAGGCCAATTTTTTTCCCCTAATAAGTTTTTTAACGCTACGGTTTAGCCAGCCAGGTTTGGCTTTGTCTCTTCTAAATTTATTCCCCATAGGAATGCACTGCAAGATGCCTTTGCTTAATATTGTTCTAAAGCATTCCCATTTTTCCTCTGTGGTCAGTGATCCCAGGGTTTGGTCCCAGTTTACCCTTTCCATCAATGAGTACAATTTTGGAAAGTCTGCCCTTCTGAAGTTTAGGGTTCTTATGTTCCCCACTTGCCTTTTTATATTGTTATTTATACTAAATGTGATCATCCTGTGATCGCTAGAGCCCAGGTTGTCCTGGACTCCTACCTCCGAGATTATGTCTGGGTCATTAGTGATCAATAGATCCAGGATAGCATTCTCTCTAGTAGGGGAATCCACCAACTGCGACATGTAGTTATCCTGTAAGGTTTCCGTGAATAGCCGGGCCTTATGCGAGTGTGCAGTCCCCTCTTCCCAGTCAATGTCGGGGTTATTGAAGTCCCCCAATATGATGACTGATCCTAGTTTTGCCGCTTTACCTATTAGTGCTAAAAATTCCAGCTCTACCTCCTCCCCTTGGTTAGGTGGCCTATAGCAAACCCCCACAACTACTTTTCCCTTATCTTCTTCCCTATCGAGTTCAACCCACACAGATTCTAAATCCATGCTCATCCCATCCGTAATGTCACTCCTTTCTAGCACCTTTATATTGTTCTTGACATAGAGACATACCCCTCCCCCTCTTTTACCAACCCTGTCCTTCCGGTACACCGAATACCCTTGGATATTGGCCAGCCAGTCATGTGAGGGGTCGAACCAAGTCTCCGCTATTCCCACAAGGTCTATGTCTTCCTCATGTACTAACATTTCCAACTCATTCATCTTATTAGCTAGGCTCCTGGCATTAGCATATACCCCTCTTAGTTTTACGGAAGTTAAACGTGATTGGCGGTTTTGTTTATTTCTGTTTGGTCTGCTGTTCTCCCGCACAGACCCGCCAATTGATGTTGTTGACCTACTGTCGCTGTTGACCCTACAACTGCCTTCAGTCCTCTGCTCCCTCCTGACTGATTCTACTTCTGAGCCCTCCCCCCCGTCTCCTAGTTTAAAAGCCCCTCCAACTCGGTGGCCATCTTTCTCCCCAAAAGAGCTGTACCGTCCCCATTAAGGTGCAGCCCATCCTTACTAAAGAGCCGGTAGCCGACTGAGAAGTCAGCCCAGTTCTCCAGGAACCCAAACCCCTCCTTCCTACACCAATTCCTCAGCCACTTGTTAACTTCCCTAAGCTCCTTCTGCCTCTCCTGTGTGGCTCGAGGTACAGGCAGTATTTCAGAGAAAACCACCTTGGAGGTCCTTTTCCTCAATCTATTACCTAAGTCCCTGAAATCGTTCTTAAGGATCCTCCACCTACCTTTAACTTTGTCATTAGTGCCCACATGCACCATGACCGCTGGGTCATCCCCAGCCCCGCCCAACAATCTGTCTGCCAGATCTGCGATGTGCCGAACTCGGGCGCCCGGTAAACAACAAACTGTTCGGTTCACGAGATCTTTTTTACAGATTTCCCTCTCTGTCCTCTTGATAATTGAGTCCCCAACTACCACAACCTGTCTAACCTTTCCTGCGTTACGGCCCCCCTTCTTCCTGGAGCCGTCCCTCCCCTGGCAGCTGGGGGAGGGTGCATGCTCCAGCTCTGCCACCCCTGAGCTGATATCCCCCTCAACCTGCAACTCAGCAAACATGTTAGGGTCTACCAACTCAGGACTGGCCTCCCTGACTCTCCTCCCCCTAACATTCCTAACAGTCACCCAGCTGCGTACCTCTGCTGCTTGCGTCTCCTCTATTCCTCCCTCCTCTATGCTGACCCCTGCCAGCGCCTGTTGGGTAATGTCCAAGCTCCTTTTCAGGTTGTAGATGCCACGCAGTCTTGTCACTGTGTTCTCTAGATCCACGATGTGGGCTTCCAGAGCAACAAGTCGCTCACATCTTGCACAGCAGTATTCGTCCTCGATTGTTTCATCAAGGAACGCATACATGCCGCAAGAAGTGCACTGAGTGGCATCCCCAATCCTGTCGGACATTATTACCCACTACTCTATGGGGATATATTAACGAACTGCTCTTCCTTACCTACCCTACCTCTAACTTCCCTGGTACAAAACCTGGGGTACCCACCAGTCGTTAATACCCTCACCAGTCACTAGATACTCACCAGTCGCAAGGATCCTCACCAGTCGCAAGATACTCACCAGTCGCAAGGATACTCACCAGTCGCAAGGATACTCACCAGTCGCAAGGATACTCACCAGTCGCAAAGATACTCACCAGTCGCAAAGATACTCACCAGTCGCAAAGATACTCACCAGTCGCAAGCTACTTCACCAGTCGCAAGGGTACTCACCAGTCGCAAGGATACTCACCAGTCGCAAGGATACTCACCAGTCGCAAGGATACTCACCCGTCGCAAGATACTCACCAGTCGCAAGGATACTCACCAGTCGCAAAGATACTCACCAGTCGCAAAGATACTCACCAGTCGCAAGGACACTCACCAGTCGCAAAGATACTTCCAGTCGCAAAGCTACTCACCAGTCGCAATGATACTCACCAGTCGCAAAGATACTCACCAGTCGCAGGGATACTCACCAGTCGCAAGGATACTCACCAGTCGCAAGGATACTCACCAGTCGCAAGGACACTCACCAGTCGCAAGATACTCACCAGTCGCAAGATACTCACCAGTCGCAAGTTACTTCACCAGTCGCAAGGATACTCACCAGTGCAAGGATATTCACCAGTTGCAAGGATACTCACCAGTTGCAAGGATACTCACCCGTCACAAGGTACTCACCAGTCGCAAGGATACTCACCAGTCGCAAGGATACTCACCAGTCGCAAAGATACTCACCAGTCGCAATGATACTCACCAGTCGCAAAGATACTCACCAGTCGCAAAGATACTCACCAGTCGCAAGGACACTCACCAGTCGCAAAGATACTCACCAGTCGCAAAGCTACTCACCAGTCGCAATGATACTCACCAGTCGCAAAGATACTCACCAGTCGCAGGGATACTCACCAGTCGCAAGGATACTCACCAGTCGCAAGGATACTCACCAGTCGCAAGGACACTCACCAGTCGCAAAGATACTCACCAGTCGCAAGATACTCACCAGTCGCAAAGATACTCACCAGTCGCAAGATACTCACCAGTCGCAAAGATACTCACCAGTCGCAAGATACTCACCAGTCGCAAGGATACTCACCTGTCGCAAGGATACTCACCAGTCGCAAGGACACTCACCAGTCGCAAAGATACTCACCAGTCGCAAGGACACTCACCAGTCGCAAAGATACTCACCAGTTGCAAGGACACTCACCAGTCGCAAGGATACTCACCAGTCGCAAGGATACTCACCAGTCGCAAGGATACTCACCAGTCGCAAGGACACTCACCAGTCGCAAGATACTCACCAGTCGCAAGGATACTCACCAGTCGCAAGGATACTCACCAGTCGCAAGGACACTCACCAGTCGCAAGATACTCACCAGTTGCAAGGACACTCACCAGTCGCAAAGATACTCACCAGTCGCAAGATACTCACCAGTCGCAAGGATACTTACCAGTCGCAAGGATACTTACCAGTCGCAAGGATACTTACCAGGTACTCAGTTGCAGAGACAGTCACACAGCAGTCAGTCGCAGTACAGACAAACAGCTATTGATTTCTTACAGAGTACAGTCACACAGCTTTCCCCCTGTTTGCAGCTGCTGCTCTACTCACAGCTGCTGACACACACACACACACTGGGACGGATGTCTCCTCCTCCTCACTGGGCACGGACGGTCCTCCTCCTCCTCTTCTTCCAGGCACTAAGGAAGGCGGGTTCTGACCTCCGCCGCCGCCGCTCTCTGCCTCGGCTCCCGTCCTCCACCTCCGCTCAGTTGCTGGTCCCTGCACGGTGCACCCGCACCCCTTGTGCGGCTTCCCCCGCACGTGTCCCCGCAGCTCCTCTTCCTTCCTCCTCTCTCCCTTGCCGCACGAACCGCACGAACCCTCACTTCCGGTTCCGGTTCAGGTATACTGTGCAATGAAGCAGCAGTGGGTTCCCTAACACTGTAGTCGTGTAGTGGTAATTCGCTTCCCCTCCTAGGTTCAGCTCCTTCCTTCTGGCTCACTGGAGTGACTGCCTGTGACCATACACCAACTGATGCAGACTCTGCTCACTAGCCAAAAACCCCGAGCACATGTGCGCCTGGCTTTTACACCACACCCCAGAATGCACCGAGACGACCAGTCTGTGTCAATCACTGGGGCTGTATCAAAGCCTGTGTACCCATTGGTCAAGTTTCCTTCACTGTCCAACATGCCTCCCTATTGGACCAGTGGAGACAATCCCCAGACCCGATGAATCACACACTGAGCAAATTTCATTGAAGCAACTCAAAATGGTACCCAGTAGTTTGTATGGCCCTCACATGCTTGTATGCATGCCTGACAACCAGTGGCAGCTGGTGCTCAAAGTTTTTGGGGGAGGGGGCGCAAAAAGAAATATTTGCGGCAAAAAACGCGGTAAAAAATTGTGTGACTTTGACGCCTTCAGTAATCAAGGGACAGTGCCTTGAAAAAGTATTCATAGTTACCCCTTTATTCATAGTTAGCCCTTGAAATAATACACATTATCATTCACTTCACTTACCATTACCGCCGGGCTGCCCCCATCAATGCAGTGACCAGCATGCCCCCATCAATGCAGTGACCAGCATGTCCCCATCAATGCAGTGACCAGCATGTCCCCATCAATGCAGTGACCATCATGTCCCCCATCAATGCAGTGACCAGCATGTCCCCATCAATGCAGTGACCAGCATGTCCCCATCAATGCAGTGACCAGCATGTAACATCCCATCCCCATCAATGCAGTGACCAGCATGTCCCCATCAATGCAGTGACCAGCATGTCCCCATCAATGCAGTGACCAGCATGTCCCCATTAATGCAGTGACCAGGATGTCCCCATTAATGCAGTGACCAGCATGTCCCCATCAATGCAGTGACCAGCATGTCCCCATCAATGCAGTGACCAGCATGTCCCCATTAATGCAGTGACCAGCATGTCCCCATTAATGCAGTGACCAGCATGTCCCCATCAATGCAGTGACCAGCATGTCCCCATCAATGCAATGACCAGCATGCTCCCATCAATGCAGTGACCAGCATGTCCCCATCAATGCAGTGACCAGCATGTCCCCGTCAATGCAGTGACCAGCATGTCCCCGTCAATGCAGTGACCAGCATGTCCCCATCAATGCAGTGACCAGCATGTCCCCATCAATGCAGTGACCAGCATGCTCCCATCAATGCAGTGACCAGCATATCCCAGGGTGCCATTGTCTAGCCTGTAGAGGTCTGCATGTACCTCCATGGATATGCCTCCCCAGACCATCACTGACCCACCACCAAACTGGTCATGCTGAACGATGTTACAGGCAACATAATGTTATCCATGGCTTCTCCAGACCCTTTCACGTCTGTCACATGTGCTCTGGGTGAACCTGCTCTCATCTGTGAAAAATCCGTGAATATCCAAAGAGTTCCCAGCTAACTAAATATCATTCCTTTCCTATTTTGATAGGATACAAAAAAAAAACGAAAGCCCCCTCCCCTGGGGTAATCCCCCAACATCTTATTTCCATATAAATATATCTACATTTTATGTAATAATAAATAATGCATTTTCTTATATTTCTTTTTTTTCCAGATTGTTGGTCTAGCAGGCCTGGCGATACTTTTGATTTTAGATTACGGCATACCGCAGTCCACATGGGCCCAGAATTACTTCTCGTACTACTTCCAGAAGCGGGATGAAGGCCTCTTCCTGGAGGAAGTGGAGGTTGTGGTACAACAGAAGGTGGAGGAGAAAAGGAAAGCCTTCATGGAGGACTTGATTCGATCTGATTTGGATCAGTTGACACCAGAAGAACTCTTTAAGAAGGGGACGGTGTCGGAGCTTGTGTGGAAGTATAAGAAGATGGTGCAGAAAAAATGTGCTGAGGATAGTCAGGAACCAAATGAAGAAAAAGTTGTTATATATCCATAGCTATGACACCTACACATAAATCATCCTTTACATATCTTTTACTAAAATGTAATTTTAACCTTAAGTGCCAGTTCACACTAACACTGCACGACTTCGGGGGCGACCTGTGAAGTCGCGTGCACCGTGACTTCGGCGCGACTTGCACGGACTTCATATAATAAATGTCTATGCAAGTCGCTCCGATGTCGCCCCGAAGTAGTACAGGAACCTTTTTCTAAGTCGGAGCGACTTGAGTCGCTCCTATTAGAACAGTTCCCGTAGCACACAATGGACCGCGACTTGACAGGCTGACCAGTCGCCTGACAAGTCGCGGTAGTGTGAATGGAGTCTAAAAGGTTTTAACCTTAAGCAGAAAGGATTACAACCTTTGAAAGCTTTTCGTTGAATTTTTTGGCCCTGTTGGAGAGATTTCCTCTCACTTCCCCTCCAAGTGACCTTGCACCTTCACTCCACACAGTCAATACAGTGCATCCGGAAAGTATTCTCAGCGATTCACTGTTTCCACATGTTGTTATGTTACAGCCTTATTCCAAAATGGATTAAATTCATTATTTTCCTCAAAATGTTACAAACAATCCCCCATAACGAATTAGGTGCGCTAAAAATATGCGAGATCAACTGCAAAAACAATGTGATGTATCTTAAATGATATTGCAACAGTGAACTAAGTGAACAGTGCATAAAATCAAAAGTCCATAAAGTCCAAAATCTTCCAAATCTTCCAATGTGTTGCAATGCAAAATGAATATAGTATCAAAGTGCAAGGATCAAACAGGTGCTATTCCAAATGATAGGTGCAGACTCCCACCACCTTGTGGATTTCCTCCTTACCCGGCGGATAAAGGTAAGTGCAAAAATTAATTCCAAATGAACTCCTCCAGTGAAACAAAACCACAAAACCAGTGCTCCCAACTTCCAGTGAAAAAAGCCAAGCAAGCCTCTTACCAGAGGAAGATCTATATGTGCATAGAACTCTCCTTCATTGGGAAGTACTCGTCTCCCTTAACAGCAGACCAGGTTTGGGCGGCTTCCATACAAATACCAGTTGATGAGACTCTTAGGCGTTAACTCCACCGTTAAATCATGTAAATAAAATGGTAGCCAATAGAGTATTACCCTTAAAACTTTATTAAATAAAAAGTAATGCACTTACATAATAATGTCTTGTTTCCAGCTCATAACGTTATCAATTTGATGTGAGAGAATCTCCTATAATGCCCGTGTGCGGCTGCAGCGCGGATCGCGGGTGACGTGCGTGACGGCACGCCTCATTTCTGATGCGTTTCCTCCGATTGGACTTCGACTGAGACAGGAGGGACACTCTATATGATGTCCCACTCTATAGTGTGTCCCAAAGGCGAATTGGGACACAATATAGAGTGGGACATCAACGCTCACATTAATAACAGCTAACATCTCCTTGTTTTTTATATAGATGTTTACTTTATTTTATTTTTTTTCTGTGAACCTATCTCAATTGTTCATAGATTTTTAAAGTTTTTAAAGAAGATTAGTAATTACATAGTTACATAGTAGGTGAGGTTGAATAAAGACAATAGTCCATCCAGTTCAACCTGTGTAGGTGTGTGTGGCCGTAATCATCTCACATAGCCCTGAATGTTCTGATCCTTGAGATGTAAGTCTAAGAGTCTTTTGAAAGCCTCCATACTACCCGCAGAAACCACCTCTTGTGGTAGAAAATTCCACAATCTTGTAGCCCTAACAGTAAAGAACCCCGCACGTTGCCTGAGGTTAAAACGCTTCTCCTCTAATCGCATTGTATGCCCTCGAGTCCTCATGCAATCCCTTCGACTGAACAGCTTTTTTTCTAAGCTGAGATCCCCATTGAGATATTTAAAAATTGCTATCATGTCCCCCCTCAGGCGTCTCTTCTCCAGGGAGAATAAATCAAGCGATTGCAGACGCTCTTCATAATTAAGGTCCTCCAATCCCCTAATTAATTTAGTTGCCCTTCTCTGGACTCTCTCCAGGTCCAACACATCCCTCCTGAGGACTGGCGACCAGAACTGGACAGAATACTCCAGATGTGGTCGGACCAGAGTTTTATAAAGTGGAAGGATTATAGTCTTATCTCTGGAATACATCCCTTTTTTTATGCATGCTAATATTCTGCTGGCTTTGGCAGCTGCCGCTTGACATTGCATGCTATTGCCTAGTCTATCATCAACCAAGACTCCCAGATCTTTCTCCATTTTTGATTCCCCCAAGGGTTCCCCTCCTAATGTGTATTGTGCTTTTATGTTTCTAGTCCACAAGTGCAAAACCTTACACTTCTCCACATTAAACCTCATTTGCCAAGTCGTTGCCCACTCCGTTATTTTGTCCAGGTCATTCTGTAGGATATCTGCTTCATGCTGTGCAGTTATTGCCCTGCCCAATTTTGTGTCATCTGCAAAAACTGATATCGAACTACTGATCCCGTCCTCAATGCTGTTTATGAATAAATTGAACAAGGTTGGTCCCAGGACTGAGCCTTGGGGGACCCCGCTTACTACCTCAGACCAGTCTGAGTATGCGCTGTTTATTACCACCCTTTGAACACGCCCTTTTAGCCAGTTCCGTATCCAAGAGCAAACCCTGCTGTCGATACCTGCAGGCCTTATTTTATAAATTAAGCGCTTATGGGGAACTGTATCAAATGCCTTAGCGAAATCCAAGTACACCACAACCACTGGTCTGCCCCTATCTAGCTCACAGCTCACCTCCTCGTAGAATGTTAAGAGATTGGTTTGACAAGAACGCCCATATGTATACCCATGCTGGTTACTGCTGATGATGTTGTTGTCTTTAGCAAACTCTAAGATATAGTCCCTTATCATCCCCTCCAGATGTTTACATACTATCGATGTCAGACTGACAGGCCTATAATTTCCCAGGACATGCCTCTGACCCTTTTTGAATATCGGAGTCACGTTAGCTTTCCTCCACTCCCCTGGTACATCTCCTGTCCTAATACTGTCAGCGAAGATCAGGAACAGTGGTCTGGATATAACCTTACTGAGTTCCTTGAGTACTCTCGGATGTACGCCATCCGGGCCTGGTGATTTGTTTGTGTTAAGTTTATCCAGCCTTTCCCTGATTTCACCCTCTGTTAGCCATAGTGGCAAGTCCTGTGTATTACTACTAACCATACAGTCATGGTCAGTGTACCCCATACATTCATGGTCAGTGTACCCCATACAGTCATGGTCAGTGTACCCCTCCCTTTCCTGTGTAAAGAGGAGAAAACAGCATTCAGCATGGTTGCTTTTTCAGTGTCCTCTGTAACCATCCTCCCATCATCCTTAATTATGTGTGCAATATGCTCTGCCCTAGTTTTTTTGCTGTTGATATATTTAAAGAATTTCTTTTTTTTTGTTTTTACTATCCTCCGCTATTTGTCTCTCAAAGTTGATTTTAGCCATCTTGATTTCGTGTTTGCTTTTCTTATTTGCCTCCTTGTATTGGTCGAAAGCCGATACTGTGCCCTCTGATTTATATTTCCTGAAGGACAATTTTTTTCCCCTAATAAGTTTTTTAACGCTACGGTTTAGCCAGCCAGGTTTGGCTTTGTCTCTTCTAAATTTATTTCCCATAGGAATGCACTGCAAGATGCATTTGCTTAATATGTTCCTAAAGCATTCCCATTTTTCCTCTGTGGTCAGTGATCCCAAGGTTTGGTCCCAGTTTACCCTTTCCATCAATGAGTACAATTTTGGAAAGTTTGCCCTTCTGAAGTTTAGAGTTCTTATGTTCCCCACTTGCCTTGTTATATTGTTATTTACACTAAATGTGATCATCCTGTGATCGCTAGAGCCCAGGTAGTCCTGGACTTCTACCTCCGAGATTAGGTCTGGGTCATTAGTGATCAATAGATCCAGGACTGCGTTTTCCCTAGTCGGAGAGTCCACCAACTGTGACATGTGATTATCCTGTAAGGTTTCCGTGAATAGACAGGCCTTTTGTGAGTGTGTAGTCCCCTCTTCCCAGTCAATGTCGGGATAATTGAAGTCCCCCAATATGATGGATAATATATAAGGATTTGTTGAAATTCCATCGTTGGTACACCATTTCCTACTTGCACCCCTTATAGTGTCCTAGCAGGAAAGAAGGAGGAAGCTACTTCCAGTGTCACTATGAGAAAGAAGACTTGATTTGTTTTTTTCGGTTTTATATTCTTACCCACTTGCCGACCGCCCACAGTATATTTACTGCGGCAGTCAGCCTCTCCTGGGCAAACCGACGTAGGACTACGTAGCTCGCCCAGGAGCCTGTAGGGGGCGAGCGCGCGCCGCTGGAGGCGCGCTCCTGCCCCCGCTCGTTCATGAGCATCCCCGCTCCGATGTCCGCCAGCCACTCGCGATCCTGCTCAGGAGAGGGAGAAAGGCAGACGGCTGATGTAAACACAGCCGCCTGTCATTCTCCCTTAGATCATGACAGAGGCTATGCGATCCTGCTATGTAGGATCGTATGTCTCTGTTATGATCTAACAAGCCACGCCCCCTGACAGTTAGAATCACGCCCCTAGGGATACATTTAGCCCACTGATCACCATTAAAGTTAACCCCTTCCCTGTCAGTGTCATTTTGACAGTAACAGTGCATATTTATAGCACTGATTACTGTAGTAATGTCACTGGTACCCCCAAAAGTGTCAAAAATGTCCATCAAGGGTCCGATCTGTCCACCGCAATGTGGCAGTCCCACAAAAAAAAAAAAAAAATCACAGATCGCTGCCATTACTAGTTAAAATAAAACAACAATAAAAATTACCTAAATCTTTCCGTAGTTAGTAAATGCAATAACGCAAACCAATCAAAATACGCTTATTGCGATTTTTTTTTTTTTTTTTTAAATTCTTTATTAGAGAGAAAAAAAAAAAAAACGTACAAGCATACCACAGATCAGCAACAGGTACAGCCAAATTCCAGGTACAACGAACATATAACAAATTGAAGACAGTGCAGACAGTAGTTCAAGGTGTATTAACGTAACACTAAGGCATCCATAGAGCGCATAAGGAACATAATGTACACCCCCTGTGAGGCCAACGGCCTTAGCTGTTAGAGCTGAATAGTGAACAAATAAATAAATTCTCAGGGCACCTTCAGGCAGACCCCCCCCGCCCCCCCGGACCGGCATCCTTCTCATGGCCGGCTACCGGGGAAGGGAGGCCCCCCCCAGGCGCACCCGAGTGCCGCGGCACACCCCAGAGGACCCAATGGCGGTACTTCCCCCAAAGGGGTGTCGCACCGCATCACTCCCGGAAAATGACCGACCAACCTAATAGGGAGCCAAACATATCATGGCCAGTACTCATCAGCGGTATAGAGGATGAATAAACTTATAGACTGTATGCTTAAAGCCAAAAAAGAAAAGGGAGGGCTACAGGAAAAAAGACAAAGAGGGAAAGAGAAGAGGGGAGGGGATCAAGGTGGAGAAGTAAGGGAACAGGGGAGCACCAAGGAGGAGAGTGGGGGGAGGCCGGCCGACCCCCGTTCAGCGACCATCAGCGGGTAAGCAACTCTGTATATTCCGGAGTGCATTTAAATTCATGCCAGTAGAACCAGCGTTTCAGGAACTTCTCTCGCGTACCGTGCTCAGTGGCTACTAGATCTTCCATTTCATTGAGGCAAGAGACCTTGCGGAGCCACATGGCTACCGTAGGAGGCTGTGTCTGCTTCCATAGCGGAGGGATGCAGCTTTTAGCTGCCGTGAACAGAAGGGGCAGAATTGATTTCCGATAGGACGCTCTCGGATATTCATGGTGATGAAGGAGGAAGAGTGCTGGGTCTAAGGTGAGGGGATGGTCCGTAAATTTCTGGGCAATGCGGAGGACCTCCTTCCAGAAAGACTGTAAACTCGAACATGACCAAAAGACGTGTAGGTAGGTTCCAACCTCCTCCCCACACCGCCAACAGACATCCGGGCAGGTCGGGAACATGCGATGAAGCCTAACCGGAGTATAGTGCCAGCGGGTCAAGGTCTTATAGCCCACTTCCTGATACCGCGAGCAGCGGGAGGTCTTGTAAGTGAAAAATAATATCCTCTCAACCTGATGGTCTGTAAAAGACACATTCAGGTCCCTCTCCCATTTGGCAATAAATGGGGGGCGGAAAGATTCGTCCGGCGAGGCCAGTGCCCGGTAAACCAGAGAGACCGTGTGGCGAATGGGAGACGTGTCGGAGCAAAGATCTTCAAAGTACGTGAGCCGCCTCGAAAATTGAGGCGCCGAAGGAAGAGCTTGTAGAAAATGAGCCAACTGGATCCGCTGCCAAAAGGACAAGGAGGTAAAGGGTGCCGTAGAGTTCATATGGGAGCGCGAAATCCAAGCCCCCGCCCTCACAAAGTGCCGTGCTTGGTGAACCCCCGCGGTCTTCAAGAGCCTAAATCCAGGTTGATCCAATCCGGGCCCAAAGTCTGGGTTATCAATCACCGGGAGAAGGGGCGAGGGAGAGGACGCCAACCGGCCGTTGTGGCAAAGACGCCTGCCCACCGCCAGCGTGGGTCCAACGGTCGGATGGGTATCCAAGTCCCTGGGAACAGGGCCAGAGCTCCAAAGGGCAGACTCCAAGGGAGTCCCCCCTGACAAACGCTCCAGGCGGACCCATTGTTTCATGGAACCGTGGCGATACCAGTCTACAATGCGAGAAAGATGACATGCTTCGTAATAGAGGACTGCGTCCGGCATTGCCATGCCCCCACTCAATTTAGGCATCCGGAGCACCCGCAGCGCCAAGCGGGGGGAACCCCGAAGCCACAGGAACTCCCGGAACACCCTGTTCACCCTCTTGAGGTAGGAGGATGGGACCTTAATGGGCAGCGCCTGGAGCACGTACAAGAGGCGGGGCATGATGTTCATCTTTATAATGTTGCAGCGACCGAACCAGGAAAAAGTCCCTCGGCGCCACCCTTCTAAGTCCTGCTTGATGCGAGTCAAAAGAGGTGGGAAGTTACAATCGAAGATTTTCTCCGGGCAACCCGGGAGATAAATCCCCAGGTACTTGATGTGGGACAAACCCCATTTAAAAGGAAAATCCGCTTTAAGGAGAGTCGACAGAGAGGCCGGTAAACCGACCGCCAGCGCCTCTGACTTTGATTGGTTAATTTTATAGAAAGATAACGACTCATAAACCCGAAATTCTCGCAAGAGATTCGGGAGGGAAGTGAGAGGGCGTGTCAAGAAGAAAAGTAGATCGTCCGCGTATGCCGCTACTTTAGGCGACTCCCCTGCACTTACCGACAGTCCGGCCACATCCGCATTCGCCCTCACTGTCCTCAGAAAAGGCTCAAGAGCGAGAACAAAAATCAACGGGGAGAGCGGGCACCCCTGGCGAGTGCCATTTGCGATGTCGAGGGAGTGTGATAGAGACCCGTTGACCTTCACCCTAGCCGAGGGCCTGGAGTAAATGGCCCTGATCCACGACAACTGGCGTTTCCCCAGACCCACATGCTCCATGGTAGCCAGCAGAAAATCCCAGTTCACCCGATCAAACGCCTTTTCGGCGTCCGTCGACAGGACCAACATCGGGATACGGTGGCTATTAGCATAATGTATGAGATTAATTGCCTTGGCGGTATTGTCCCGGGCTTCCCGGGCAGTAACAAAACCTACTTGATCATCGTGGATCAAACCTGGGAGCAGGGGAGCCAATCTAGAGGCAATGATCTTGGTGAATAGTTTTAGATCAATATTCAGGAGAGAAATCGGCCGGTAGCTCGCACATAGCAGTGGGTCTTTACCCTCCTTGGCCAAGACAGTGATATGAGCCCGCAAGGAATCAACCGGTAGGGCCGCCGACTCGCCAGCTGCATTGTACGCGGATAAGAAATGCGGCGATAGGACCTCCTCAAAACACTTATAGTACGCAAGGGTGTAGCCATCAGGACCAGGCGCCTTCCCAGGTTGCATGCCCCCCAGGGCCGCAGTAAGCTCACCGGAGCGCAAAGGTGCGTCCAACTCTTCCACATCCTCCGGTGAAAGGGTGGGGAGGCCGGAAGCCGTAAGATACGATCGAATCTCCCGGATCCTAGCGTCCCGTGATGCCGGCGAAGGGCCAGAGGACAAATTGTACAGGGAGGAATAGTACCGACGGAAAGCTTCCGCTATGTCTGTCGTCGAATGGACCTTACGGCCCGCCGCCGTGGAGATCTCCGGGATAAACGTCCCGGATCTCTGCTGTCGCAGTGCCCTGGCCAACAGCTTCCCACACTTGTCTCCATGCTCGTAAAAAGCTCGGCGACATTTAGCTAGGGCGGCCTTGGCTTGGAAGAGGACCAGATCTCGGAGCTGATCACGAAGAACAATGAGCTCCTGAAGGGCAGCAATTGCTTGGGACCGTTTGTGGACCCTCTCCAGGTTTCCGATTTTCGCCAAGAGATCTGACATTTGAGCACTCCTTTCCTTCTTCCTCCGGGATCCGAGCTTGATCAAAACCCCTCGCATATAACTTTTATGGGCCTCCCAGACCATCACGGGCGAGCTGTCCGTCGTGACATTAGAGGCGAAGAAGTTCCTCAGTTCAACACCGAGCTCCTCCAGGATAGCAGGATCCTGGAGAAGGGTGTCGTTAAGCCTCCACTGCCATTGTGACACCTCCGGGGTTCTCAGATCTAGGTCGAGGAGAACGGGAGCGTGGTCCGAAATGGCAATAGAACCAATAGAGGCAGCCGAGACCCTGGGAAGCAAGGACTGCGGTAACAAAAAAAAGTCGATACGCGAATATGAGTCGTGCGGGGGGGAGAAGAAAGTATAGTCCCTATCCCCGGGATGGAGAACACGCCACGGATCCACTAGACGAAAAGCATGAATCAACTGCTTGAAGCGTCGGAGAGCAGCATAGGACAACTGGGAGGCACCCTTGGAGGTATCCACTAGCGGGTCAAGAGCCAGATTAAAATCCCCTCCCATGAGAATCTGTCCCATAGCGAAGTCTGCCAACTTAGAAAGCACCGCGTCCATATAGGAGATTTGGTTAGTATTGGGCAGGTAGAGATTCACCAGGGTTACCGGGACGGAACCCAACTGGCCCTTCACAAAGAGGGCCCTGCCAGACTCGTCCCTCCACATATCCGAGAACGTCCATGGAGTATTGCCCTGAATCATGATACTAACCCCTTTCGTCTTGGAATCAGAAGAACAGCCATGGTAAACCGTAGGAAAACGCCTATTTCCCAATTTGGGGATCTTATCCAGTCTGAAATGAGTTTCCTGCAAGAAACCAACATGAGCACGGAGACGGTGGAGTTCAGACAGCACAATAGAGCGCTTCTCAGGGGTGTTGAGTCCCTTCACATTCAAGGAGACCAAACGGATCGGGTCAGGATGGGGGGCGGCCATATCCCCCCCAACCAGTGGGTCCAGCCCACGGGTCAAAAACAAAAAAACCCCCCAAGAGAAGGGGAGGAGGGGAAAGGAGGGAACGGTGGGAGAGAGAAAAAAAAAAAAAAAAGGGAAAAAGGGGTGGAAAGAGGAGAAGGCGCGATGCACGCGCCGATCTACAAAGTAGTAGGTTGCCGAAGCACAAGAGAGAATTCAATCTCAAAGGACCCTAGGGCCCAGTCCACCACCCCCGCAAGCAGGGGACAATGAACAGGTATCCAGGGATCACCCTATGTGGGGAACGAGGAGAGACACTAACCGGGAGAAGCTGGTGACCTCTCCCACGCCCCCCAGACCAGCCCACCATAATCTTAACAACATATAATAGCATAGTAACCAGCAATAATAAAAAACAAAAAAAATTTGATAACGAACCCAACACAAAAATCAGCAACACAGTGTAGCAGCCCGAGGCCCCCCACTAGAGAGGAGTCCCCCCCCCCGCCCACCACGAGCCAAAGCAGCAGTTCCCATGGTACTCTCGTTGACAAACGCCAGATTTAGTGCCCGGACCCCTCCCTCCGGGTCAGTAGCAGCAGACAGGAGGGGGAGGCGTCGCCCCCACCCCCACCCATATCACCAGATCCTGGGAGGAGAAAACACTAGAAAAAGAGGGGGGGAAAGTGAGGGGAATGGGGAGAGGGAAAGGAGGTGGGAGGGAGGGAAGGGGAAGGAAGATGCGAGATGGGGGAAGGGGAAAAAAAAAAAAAAAAAAAGGGGGGGGGGAGGGAGAGAGAAAGGAGGGAAGAGGAAGAGGGGGACGAGGAGGGGGAGGGGGATGAGGAGGGGGAGGGGGAGGGTGAGGGGGAAGGAAAGGGGAGGGGGAACAAGGAAGTGGGAAGGAGGCATGGGGAAAAATGAAGGAGAAGGAAGAGGGAGGCGAGGGGAGGGGGGAAGGAAGGTGAGAGAGGGGAAAGAGGGGAGAGATAGGAAAAGGAGGGGAGACAAGAAAAAACAAAGGGGGGGGAGAAAAAAAGGGGAGGGGGGAAGTGACTGAGGAGGGAGAGGGGAGGGAGAGGGGAGGGAGAAGAGAAGGCGAGGGGAGGGAGAGGGGGGGGCGAGGGGAGGGAGGGGGGGAGGGGGGACCGCATGAGGAGGGGGCACAGAAGGTAAGTAGGCGGTGTCCCATCGGAACCAACGAGAAGCCCAATCCCCCACGGCCCCCCAACCCGGCACAACACATCACCAAGTAATGAAAGGAGAGCCGCACCCTGACCAAGCCCGCGCCCAATACAGGCATAGCCCGGCCAGAGTGCCGCCGGGAAACAAAACCAGGGAATAAGCCAACTAATATTTCCCGAGCCCAATGCAGACCCATACAGACCCCAGTAGCAACTTCAATATAAAACATAGATATGTATGCGTCCAGCAGTCCGGTAGGGGGTAACAGCCACCACTGACACACTCTCTCCAGCAGGGCACCCCTGGAGCCAGAAGTAATGGGAGCGAACACTGCACCACCTAAGGGAAGGCGGGGGTCGTAGTTCCAGTCATCAGAAAAGGTGGCAGCCAGGACAGCAAGACAAGGCATCCGTCTTGCAGGGACAGGGGCAAAGAGCACGGGATACGTCCGCTGGAACCAGCAGGGGGTCAGTCAGAGGCAATGCAGACAGCGGGCAGAGGTTACAGGGCGGCTCGGGCGGGAGAACTGGAGGGAAGATCATGCGGGGCAAGGGAGGGGGCCATAAGGCTACTCACTGTTCCAGGGCATTCCAAGTTCAGTCTTCAGGCGAGGCCGCGGAGGAGCCAGCAGAGCTCGGCTCGGGGGCATGTCGCTGACGGCGCCGGCCGGCAGGACCCGACCGCGATGGCCCACCGCCAGGGGATCGAGCATCACGCTCCGGGAGCCTCGCCAGCCAGTCCGGGATCACCATTGGAGCCAGATCCGCAAACCGGAACAAGGCCTGAAGATCAGAATGCTTACGGAGGATAAACGTCGATCCATTTCTGCGGACTATCAGCTGAAGAGGGAAGCCCCAGCGATAGGTAGCATCTTGACCACGGAGCCGTTCCAGAAGGGGCTTCAGCATCGCCCGGCGCATCAGGGTCCCTCGCGAAACATCCGGAAAAATGTGAATGGTAGCCCCATCAAAGTCTAAAGGGCCCACCGACCATGCGGCCCTCATCACCTGCTCCTTGACCGCGTAACGGTGGAGGCGGCAGATCACGTCCCTGGGTCTGTCGGCATCCTGCGACCTGGGACCTAGAGCCCGATGGACCCTATCGAACTCCAACACCACCGGGGGTTCTGGCGGGAGAATCCGGGTGAGTATGGCCCGGACCGTCTCAGGCAAGTCCTCGTGGCCCGTGGCTTCGGGAAGGCCGCGGAGCCGCAAATTGTTCCTACGGCTCCGATTCTCAATGTCCTCCATGGTAAGTTGTTGCTCAGCAAGGATGTCCGCGTGAGCTGCCTGGGTCTTCTCCAACTGGGTCACCCGGGTTTGTAGGTCACAAATAGCGGACTCTCCAGAGGCCACCCGCTCCTGCACCTGGGTCACCTCTCCCGACAGGGCCTGGAAGTCCCTCCGATGTTGCTCCGTGACCTGAGCCACCAGGGCCTCCATGTCCATTTTGGTGGGGAGGGATCGCAGCAAGGCCCAAATGTCTCTGTCTTCCCCCGAGTCCCCGGTAAGGGATGACTGGGACGCCATATGAGGCGCCGGAGATGCCGCCGAAGGCGAGGGAGCCTGGGTGGAGGGTGTTTGAGGCGATGATGAGGTAGCGGCCGGAGCGGGGTCCCCGCGTGGACTCAGTGCAGGCGCCCGGATTCCCGGTGCTGGAGAACCCTGAAAAAACGGGCGGATCGGGGCCGAGGAAGTCGCCCGAGGAGCAGGTTTCGCCGATTTTGTCCTCCTCCGCTTGTAAGAGCTCATGACAGCCGGTAAATGCTAGGTTAAGGCCGATCAGGGAGGCTAGGGAGCAGGAGCACCATGAGAGAACGTCTTCACGCCGCCATGTCCTAGCCACGCCCCCCTGCGATTTTTTTTACCAAAAATATTTAGCAGAAAACAAATTGGCCTAAAATGTTAAAACATTTTGATTTTTACATTTTTTTGGGGGAATTTCCTATAAAAAAAATGTGAAAAACATTGTTATTTTTTCAAAATTGTCGCCCTTTTTTGTTTATAGTGCAAAAAAAAAAAAAAAATTGCACAGGTGATCAAATACCACCAAAAGAAAGCTCTGTTTGTGGAAAAAAAGGACGTCAAATTTGTTTAGGTACAGAGTTGCACGACCGCGCAATTGTCCGTTAAAGTCACGCAGTGCCGAATCGCAAAATAGGCCCTGTTCTTTGAGCAGCCAAATCCTCCGGGGCTTAAGTGGTAAGGGCTCTTTCACACGGCCGCTCCGTGTGAGAGCTCCGCTGCGGTCCTTTTTTGATATGCGGACATAATGTAAGTATATGGCATTGCGGATGTCAGCGGATGACACCGCTGACATCCGATTTTCCTTCCTTTCCGTTTTTTACACGGATGAAAAAATAGGGTTCTGTTCCATTCCAAAAAACGGAACAGAACTGAAAGGAGGAAAATCGGATGTCAGCAGATGGTATTCTGCTGACATCCGCAATGCCATAGACTTACATTATGTCCGCAAATCATCCGCAAAAAAATAGGATGATTTGCGGACAAACAGAGCGGCCGTGTGAAAGAGCCCTTAATCAGGTGGGAAATAAGCTTTCCTGAATTATGAATACAATATAGAATAAGATTGGTTTTAATTTATAAATTATTATTCCCTTATTCGCATATACCCAACCAGGATTCACATGCAACCTTCCGGTTTTTCTCTGCAGACACCGGAAGGATAGTGCCTTCCTTTTTACATAAATAGGCGGATGTGACGGCTCGCAGGTCCCTCCTGTCTCAGTCGAAGTCCAATTGGAGGAAACGCGTCAAAAAGGAGGCGTGCCGTCACACACGTCACCCGCGATCCGTGCTGCAGCCGGACACGGGCATTATAGGAGATTCTCTCGCATCAAATTGATAATGCTATGAGCTGGAAACAAGACATTATTATGTAAGTGCATTACTTTTTATTTAATAAAGTTTTAAGGGTAATACTCCATTGGCTACCATTTCATTTACATGATTTAACGCCTAAGAGTCTCATCAACAGGGCCGGTGCTTCCACTAGGCAAACTAGGCAGCCGCCTAGGGTGCATTGCCACCTAGGGGCGCAGCCACGAGTCAGCACTCACGCTTCATCATGAATGATCCTTGTGAGCTGAGGAAAGGGGCGGCAGTGGGGGAGGAAGAAGGGACAGAGGAAGATGCCAGGTGTCTGGGGCAGTGGGAGAACTACCAGGCCCTGGCTTTCCACCATTGTTGGGGGAGCCCCAAGGGGCAGGAAAGGAGCCCACCGGAGTGCTAGCTGCATAATGATCCTCTTTGTCTGGAGCTGAGCGGCCTAATCCCTGGGCGGGAAGTGACTCTCTAATCTGAGCTGGTGGGCAGCCGTTCATTTCCCTGGGTCGGTACTAAGCAGGGAGTGGAGGAGAGCTGAACCTGAGCCGGAGCTCAGCACTGGAGGGCGGCACCTTTACTGGAGCAGAAGCGACGAGGCAACGGAATGGTCTGAGGAGGTTGGTGATGAAGGAGGTGCGGAGCTCTCTGACTGCTGCTTCTCCCTCCACCAGGAGCCGGTTGGAGCTGTGGTGAGCACTGTGGTCCAGGAGAGGAGCGTCCTGGGGGAAGGAATAAGCAGGATCATGGTGAAGGCCACTCTCTTCATACTGCCCAGTAAGTGTCCCCAGAACAGGGAATCAGGGTCCATGGGTGTGACATGGAGTATCCCTGGTGTGAAAGAGAATTGCGGTCACCAGGTATGCCATGGGGAATCTGAGTCACCAGGTGTGACATGGGGGAGAGGGGTCACAAGTGTAACAGGGGTTTGGGGTCACCAGGTGTGCCGTGAGGAATTGGAATCCCTGGGTGTGCCATGGGGGATTGAGGTGCCCAGGTGTGACATGGAGGAACATCAGGGTCCCCAGGTGTGACATGGAAAAACATCAGGGTCTCCAGGTATGACATGGAGGAACATCAGGGACCCCTGATGTGACATAGAGGAACATTGGGATCACTGGGTATGACAGCATTACATGGAAGAACCATCAGATCAGGGTCACTGGATATGACATAGAGCAGTTTTTAGCCCCTTCCCTTTTTATTTTATTTTTTTTTGGGGGGGGGGGGGCGCAAGTAGCTGATCTTGCCTGGGGCATAAAACAGTCTAGCACCGGCCCTGCTCATCAACTGGTATTTGTATGGAAGCCGCCCAAACCTGGTCTGCTGTTAAGGGAGACGAGTACTTCCCAATGAAGGAGAGTTCTATGCACATATAGATCTTCCTCTGGTAAGAGGCTTGCTTGGCTTTTTTCACTGGAAGTTGGGAGCATTGGTTTTGTGGTTTTGTTTCACTGGAGAAGTTCATTTGGAATTAATTTTTGCACTTACCTTTATCCGCCGGGTAAGGAGGAAATCCACAAGGTGGTGGGAGGAGTCTGCACCTATCATTTGGAATAGCACCTGTTTGATCCCTGCACTTTGATACTATATTCATTTTGCATTGCAACACATTTTAAGATTTGGAAGATTTTGGACTTTATGGACTTTTGATTTTATGCACTGTTCACTTAGTTCACTGTTGCAATATCATTTAAGATACATCACATTGTTTTTGCAATTGATCTCACATATTTTTAGCGCACCTAATTCATTATACCACATTTTTATTCATTTTTGATTCTGGTAGCAGCTTCTTACATATCAGTGCACCCTTCATATTCTTTTTTTTTATAATCCCCCATAATGACAACGTGAGAGAAGTTTGTTTGAAATCTTTGCAAATGTATTAAAAATAAAAAAAGGAAAAAATAAATCCCATGTACATACAGTAAGTATTCACACCCTTTGCTCAATACTTTGGTGAAGCTCCTTTGGCACCAATTACAGCCTCAAGTCTTTCTGAATATGATGCTACAAGCTTGGCACACCTATTTTTGGACAGTTTCTCCCATTCTTCTTTGCGGGACCACCTAAGCTCCATCAAGTTGGACCATTTTCAGATCTCTCCAGAGATGTTCAGTCGGGTTCAAGTCTGGGCTCTGGCTTGGTCACTCAATGACATTCACAGAGTTGTGTCATATCTTGGCTGTGTGCTTAGGGTCGTTGTCCTTTTGGAAGATGAACCTTCTCCCCAGTCTGAGGTCCAGAGCGCTCTGGAGCAGATTTTCATCAAGGATGTCTCTGTACATTGCTGCATTCATCTTTCCCTCCATCCTGACTAGTCTCCCAGTTCCTGCCATGAAAAAACATCCCCACAGCATGATGCTGCCACCACCATGCTTCACAGTAGGGATGGTATTGGCCAGGTGATGAGTGGTGCCTGGTTTCCTCCAGACATGACACTTGCAATTCAGGCCAAAAAGTTCAATCTTTGTTTCATCAGAGCAGAGAATTTTGTTTCTCATGGTCTGAGAGTCCTTCAGGTGCCTTTTGGTAAAATCCAGGTGGGCTGTCATGTTCCTTTTACTGAGGAGTGGCTTCTTTTTTTAAAGGTATTTTATTGAACAAACAAAACAATACAGAACAGAGAAATAATCAGAACCATGTCAGTTGAGGAGCCAAAAAAAGACACACACAAGACTCCATTTCACAACAAAAGCCATGACAAAAATAACATACATAGCTGTCAGCCGTACCATTAGTACAAAACCCTAGTCAGAGACTGAAGAAGCAGTCCGGTCAGAGTCCACCCAAAAAGACCAAATTTTCCGGAACTTCTTGGGGCAGCCTCTGGCCTCATACGTCATTTTATACAGAGGCAATGCCTGATTAATGAGAGCAATCCATAATGGAACGTCAGGGGGAGCAGTAGACTTCCATCTAGTAGCTATAGTCTTCCTAGCATAAAAGAATGTCAAGCGGAGAAACAATTTAGTACGAGCAGGAACGTCCTCGTCATCCACATAACCCAGCAGACAACGAAGGGGGCTACAAATATTGGATAACTGAGAGATATCTGCAATAAAAGCTGTGACTTCCGACCAAAAGGCCCGGACAGGCGGACAGTCCCAGAACATATGAAAAAATGAACCATCAGCAGCATTACACTTGGAGCATAACGGAGAAGGCAATGTACCCATTTTGTGCAGGAGTACTGGGGTATAGTACGCCCTGTAAAGAAGCTTCAATTGGATAACCCTATCCCTAGAGGAGATAACAACAGGTATTTGTTCCGGAAGGACGTCTTGCCACACCTCATCCGACAATTCCGGAATATCCTCCCGCCACTGAGACTCAACCACCGCGAGCCGTTTGGAGTGAGAATGTAAAAGTCGAGTATAATATGTAGAGACCAGCCTCTCATGTGAAGAGTCAGAAAGAAGGTTTTCCAAGGGGGTCGGTTCAAGCGAGACATCACGGAGGCCAAACTGTGCGGCCGCCGTGTGTCTCAATTGCAAGTATCGGTAGTAAGCTGTGGAGGGCAGACCAAAGGTAGATTGCATGTCCGCAAAGGACCTGAAGGTTCCCCGGACATACAAATGAGAAATAGATTTCACCCCTAAGCGGGACCAGAAAAGGCCATCATCCCGACTAAAGAACTCCTTCAGCCGCGGATTGCTCCAAAGGGGGGCATTGGGAGAATGCAGCTCCGGAGGGTCGGAACCATCCAAGGCCGCAGCCGCGAAAATCCGCAGGGTGACAGAAACAAGAGCAGTGTTCGGTCTGCCCATAACGGACCTTCGATGTACCAAGTTTTGCAGTGACTCATAGGAGGTGAAAATAGCCGCTTCCAATGAAGCCGCAGCATTAGCATCCTCCGGGTGGAACCACCAATGAGCGTGGGCCAATTGAGACGCGAAGTAGTATAGACGCAAGTTAGGCGCAGCCAGCCCGCCCGCGAGAACCGGCAGCTGCAGAGCATCCCTGGCCACACGCGCCGCCCGACCCCCCCAAATAAAGGAAGTCAGGAGCGAGTCAATGGCCTGAAAGCGGCGCTTAGGGACATATACCGGGGAATGGCTGAGCACATACAAAAAACGGGGGAGAAAAATCATCTTAAAAATATTAATCCGGCCTAGCACCGTGAGGGGAAGCGTAGACCAAAGCCGCAGTGAGGACCTAAGACGGGCAACCAGGGGATCCAGGTTGTTGGAAAAGAATCGAGACAAGGGGAGCTGAATCTCAATCCCCAAATACCGAAACCGATCCACAACCTGGAGGGGACAAGAGGCAAGGGAAGGGGGCAGAGCCTGGGGATCCAGGGGGAACAGCGTGGACTTACTCCAATTCACCCTGAAACCAGAGAAGTGACCAAAGCGTTCGATAACATTCAACAGAATAGGGAGGGAGTGATAGGGATCCGCCAGATATATCAACATATCGTCCGCGTACAGGGAGACCTTTTCTTCCAAGCCATTGATCACAAAGCCCGCAATACCCTCACAAAGGCGGATCTGCGCAGCCAAGGGCTCAATGGCCAGGGCAAACAACAGCGGAGATAGCGGACACCCCTGCTTGGTGCCCCGAAAAATGGGAAAGGGGTCCGACACAAAACCGTTCACCCGAAGACGAGCACGAGGCAGATAATACAGAAGGCGGACCCAATTTATAAATCCGGGCCCAAAGCCAAATTTCGCCAACACTTCCAATAAATAAGGCCATTCCACGGAGTCGAAAGCCTTATGAGTGTCCAGGGTCACAACGACCCTGGACCCCACAGAGGCATGGGTCGTCTGAAGGTTAGTAAAAAGTCTACGCAGATTGATCGATGTAGAACGGCCAGGAATAAATCCCGACTGATCCGCACCCACCAAGTCCGTGACAACCGTATTCAGACGCCTCGCGAGGACTTTGGCGAGAATCTTGACATCAGTATTAATAAGCGAGATCGGGCGGTATGACTCACAGAGAAGGGGGTCTTTACGTGGCTTGGGGATGAGCACAATGAGAGCTTCTGTCATAGAGGGTGGCAGACGTCCCTCCTTCAGAGCACAATTGAACACAGTCAGTAAATGGGGGACCAGCAATTCTCTATAGTGCAAGTACCATTCGATAGGAAAACCATCCAGGCCAGGTGTCTTATTGTGTGCGAAAGTGGCTAGGGCCTTGTTTATCTCATCCGCAGTCAGGGGCGAATCCAGAAAACTAGATTGGCCGGCCGACAACTTAGGCAAAGTAATATCATATAAGAAATCATCAAGTTCAACAATGGTATAATGAGCTCTAGATTGGTACAAGGAGGAATAAAAAGCAACAAAACTGGCCAGAACATCGGGGGTTTGTTCCACAATGACACCGGCGTGGCTGGTAATCCGAGGGATGACACAGGGCTGGTATTCCGGCCTAGCCAAATAAGCCAAGAGGCGACTGTTCTTATCGCCCAGTTCAAAAATGCGCTGATTTTGATAAAGGAGTTTCTTCTGTGTACGCTCCACAACCACCAGATCCAAGTCCCGAGCCCTGGCCCGCCAAGAGGCATGGTGCTGGGGAGTAGGGTCATCAGTATATTGTCGTTCAGCCGCATGCAGCGCCAGTTCGGCGTCAACCAACTTAGTCTGGCGAGCCTTCCTGGCACCGCCCACGGCAGACGAAAAGGTACCTCTCATGGTCGCCTTAAAGGCCTCCCAGGTCAACAATTCAGATCCAGCTTGTTTATTGAGTGCCCAATATGAATTCATCTCCGCCAACCCCTGGTCAGTCACTGCCTGGTCCGCCAGCCACAGGGGGCTGAGCCTCCAGAGTTTATAATTAGGGGGGGACCCCAAGGCGAGATCCACCAGTAAAGGGGAGTGATCCGATACTGCGCGGGGCAGATACCTGACACCCGAAAGAAGACTTAGCAGTTCCCGAGGGAGCAGGCAGAGATCAATGCGGGACAATGTATTATGGGAGCTGGAATAACAGGAATACTCAGTAATCCCCCCATGTTTCCATCTCCAGGCGTCCAGGAGATCCAATTTGTCCAAGTAGGAGCATAAAGGAGTTGGTGCGGAGGAGACAGCTCCAGACCTGTCCAGAGCAGCATCGAGGACCGTATTAAAGTCACCCGCCATAATAAGGGGACCCTCAGCCATTTCCAAGACCAGACCCAGCATACGGTCAAAAAACTGTCTAGTAAACGGCGGAGGGACATAAACGTTAACCAGGGTATAGGGCTTACCCAGAAATTCGAAGACAAGAATAATAAAACACCCCGAAGGGTCAGTCTTCAAATGCTTGATGGTGACAGGGGCTGATTTTGCAATTAGAATCGAAGTACCTCGAGCATACGAGGAATACGTAGAGTGTAGCGCGTACGCCACATGTGCCCTCTTTAGGGCCATCACCCTGGACCCCTGGAGATGGGTTTCCTGCAATAAAACAATGTGTGGGTTATGACGTTTTAAATATTCGAAAACCAGAGAACGCTTGACTTTAGAATTTAGCCCCCTGACGTTCCAAGAGACTAAACGGAGAGTAGACATAGAGATATGTTAAAAATCAGCGTTGGTGACCGGGGGGGTCCCAAAAAAGGGGGAGGCCCCCCCCCGAGCACCAAGACCTCACAATATGGCAGGCAAAACCACTGGCAGGCAATATGCATAGGAGGAGAAGGCACAGACAAGAACCTAAATATTATCAAGTACAGCAAGGCAGAAATGAAAATCGTAGCACCTAGGCGTAAAAAAAATCCCTGATAAGAGTCCAAGAAGACATGACGGAGTAAACGCAAATCAAAAAAAGGGGGGAGAGACCCCCACAATCCCAGATAAACACAAAAACAGTAGTAACCCAACACCCGTCCCACCCTAACCCACCCGGCCCTCAGTCCCCAACAGTTGAGAGCTTGAAATCCCATAACCAAAAAAACAGTGCAGTTCAGGGAAACGTGGATCTGCTCGTCCTAAAGCAGACAGGAATGGTAGCAAAAAAGGAAAAAAGGGGGTGAAGGGGAGCAACCAGCCCCAAAAATGCCCTTCCAGAGGAACAAGGAGGGTCCCCCCATTCAGGAGGACACCCGACAATCACAAAAAAGAGTTGTAAGAAGGATCATAGAATATAACGGTGCATCCCAACGACATCCAGGAGGAAGAAAGGGAAACCTAGCAGCAGTTGCAAGACACAGGCCAGCGATCACCGACGAGGAGACCTATGATCCTGGGAGGGAGGGGAGCGGCGTCCCAGGGAATCCACCCACTGCGCAGCGTCCTGAGGATCCTGAAAAAAGTGGGCTTTACCTTGATAGATGACCCTCAAACGAGCCGGGTACAGGATACTATACGGCAATTGTAAATCCCGCAGTCTCCTCTTAACTGCCATGAAGGAGGCCCGCTGTTTCTGGGTCGCAGCAGAGAAGTCCGGGAAGATAGATACAGCGTGGTTATTATACAGGATTCGGCCCTTGTCCCTAGAGGCCCGGAGCACAGCCTCCCTATCACGGAAGTGCAGGAGCTTGATGAGAAGAGGACGGGGTGGGGCCCCGGGCGGCAAGGGGCGCAATGGCACTCTATGCGCCCTTTCAATGGCAAACAAGGGGGAGAAAACTTCCTTCCCAAAAGTATCGATAAGCCAATGTTCCATGAATGATTCAGGATTTTTACCCTCCGATCCCTCCGGAAAGCCCAAAAAACGCAAATTATTGCGCCTGAGGCGGTCCTCCATGTCCGTTAGCTTGTCTGTAGTAGCGACATGGCCCCTCTGTAACTCTGACACAGTGGACTGCATGGGGCGGTGGGCATCTTCCATGTCACTAATACGCTGCTCCGCGTTGCCCACCCTGTGGCGAAGGTTGTGCACATCCTGTTTGAGAAACGACATGTCCATCTGTACAGACTCAATCTGTGAGGCAAGCGAGGTCTGACAGTGCTGGATAGCGTCCATTATGGCAGACAGGGTAGGTTCGGGCCTATCCACAGACAGAGCAGGCTCCGAGGGTACGGGGGAGCCCAGGGGAGGAGAGAGAGCATCACTTACAGTCACCGCCAGCCGAGACGATCCAGGAGAGATCGCTTCCCCCTCCACAGAGGCCGATGCCATCCGCACAGCCGAGGAGCGAGCGATCTGGGAGGAAGGGCCCGCAGCACGCGCCGGGCCGGCGCCATCTTGGGATCGTGGCAGCGTGAGGTCCGGCGGGCGGACACCGAGTGCTTCTGGACCGGGAGGACCGATTTTGACCATCGCCGCGGGTGCACCGGGATATCAGGAGACAGGAGACGTCGGAATCAGGTGAGTAGGATGTCGGGTTCCAGCAGGATCACGGAAGGATCAGGGCAGATAGGACAGAGCTCCGGAGCCGCGCTGCTTTCACATCCGAGTTCCGGCCACGCCCCCGAGGAGTGGCTTCAGTCTGGTCACACCCATACAGGCCTGATTGGTGGAGTGCTGCAGAGAGATGGTTGTTCTCCTCTCTCCACAGAGAAACGCTGGAGCTCTGTAAGAGTGACCTCCCTAAGGCCCTTCTCCACCGATCGCTCAGTTTGGGCAGACGGCCCAATCTAGGAAGAGTCCTGGTGGTTCCAAACTTTTTCTATTTACAGATGATGGAGGCCACTGGGCTCTTTGGGACCTTTAACGCTGCAGAAACTTTTCTGTACCCTTCCCCAGATCTGTGCCTTCATACAATCCTGTCTCCGAGGTCTACAGACAATTCCTTGGACTTCATGGCTTGGTTTGTGCTCTGACATGCACTGTTAACTGTGGGACCTTATACAGACAGGTGTGTGCCTTTCCAAATCATGTCCAATCAGCTGAATTTACCACAGGTGGACTCAAATCAAGTTGTAGAAACATCTCAAGGATGATCAGTGGAAACAGGATGCACCTGAGCTCAATTTTGAGTGTCATGGCAAAGGGTGTGAATATTTATGTACATGGGATTTTTTATTTTTTTTTATTTTTAATAAATTTGCAAAGATTTCAAACAAACTTCTTTCACGCTGTCATTATGGGGGATTGCATGATGCACTGTATGTGTGTTCCCAAAATATATATATCCAGTTCAGCTCTTTGGACGTACTATGTACTATTATATACTATGTACTGCATACTATGTAATATATACTATGTACTATTATATACTAAGTACTATATACTATGTACTGTATACTATGTACTATGTTCGTCCAAAGAGTGAACCTTTAATCACAAGCTACTGCAGCCATCAGCCTGTGTGGGTTAAAGTGAAAGTGATGCGGCAGCTCCATAGCCAGCAGCGCGGTTCCCCCTCCCTTGGTTCCCAGGCTCTCACGCTTATACCGCCAGCTAGGGGAGAGAGACCGCTATGAGACCGAGGCAAATCCATGCCTCGATCTCACATTCAAATAATGAAACTGGAAGTGATGTCATTTCCGGTTTCAGAAGGACCTTTTCCTGACCAGTAGAGCCAGGGAACACATCTAACCAAGCCAATCTGTGCGTATGTAGCAGAGGCGTAACTAGAACCTTCAGGCCCCCCCCCCGAACCCCTGGCCGGGGCCCTTGACCCTTTACTCTGATTGCAGGGCCCTTTATTACGGTCCCGCAGTGGGACCCTTTTACAAGTTCTGCAGTGGGCCCCCTTCTTGCCATCTTGGGGCCTCCCCACGGTGGTGGAATGCCAGGTCCCAGTCGCAAGGGTGACCTTTGTGATCTTGGAAGTTGACCCACTGGTGTCAGTAGTTTTTTCTTTTTTGGTATTTATTGAATTTTTTATCATTTTATTTTTTTTACAATGTCACTGACTATGACTTTGTCCATTCAGAAAAGGGAGAAGCTGGTAAATTACATATTTACTGACCCCTTCCTGCTTCTCTATTACACATCCACTGCAGCAGCCGGGAGGAGAGTGAAGGGAGCACAGTGGGGGGGGGGGGGGCAGGGGAGCACACAGGGGCCCAGAGACAGCAGAACACAAGTGAACTGGATAGGAGGAGTGGCGGGGGCAGCATACAGAGGAACCAATCTCCTCCATTTTCCTCTTGCAGCTACAGGAGGAAAAAGGAGGACAGTGATTTCTCTACATGCTGCCCCCGCCGCCCCTCCTATCCAGGTGAACAGGGGAGCCGCACAGGCCCGGAGCATGGGGCCCGCTTGCAATTGCAACCCTGCAACCCCTGTAGTTATGCCAAGTGGCAGCTGGTGCTCAACATTTTTGGGAGGGGGCACAAACAGAAAAATGTAATAGGCATTGCTTCGCAGCAAAAAATGCGGTTAAAAATCCCCCTTCTGTTGTTGGTGGTGGACATTTTATTCACAGTGTTTTGAGAATTCACCTGGATTATGTATTAAAGACTTACCACATCACCTTGGACTTTTTCTTTACTTACTTCCTAATTATTGTTATTCCAATTTTGTCCCTTTTGTATGTATCATACCCATTATACACATACAGTGCCTTGCGAAAGTATTCGGCCTCCGTGAACTTTGCGACCTTTTGCCACATTTCAGGCTTCAAACATAAAGATATAAAACTGTAATTTTTTGTGAAGAATCAACAACAAGTGGGACACAATCATGAAGTGGAATGAAATTTATTGGATATTTCAAACTTTGTTAACAAATGAAAAACTGAAAAATTGGGCGTGCAAAATTATTCAGCCCCTTTACTTTCAGTGCAGCAAACTCTCTCCAGAAGTTCAGTGAGGATCTCTGAATGATCCAATGTTGACCTAAATGACTAATAATGATAAATAGAATCCACCTGTGTGTAATCAAGTCTCCGTATAAATGCACCTGCACTGTGATAGTCTCAGAGGTCCGTTTAAAGCGCAGAGAGCATCATGAAGAACAAGGAACACACCAGGCAGGTCCGAGATACTGTTGTGGAGAAGTTTAAAGCCGGATTTGGATACAAAAAGATTTCCCAAGCTTTAAACATCCCAAGGAGCACTGTGCAAGCGATAATATTGAAATGGAAGGAGTATCAGACCACTGCAAATCTACGAAGACCTGGCCGTCCCTCTAAACTTTCAGCTCATACAAGGAGAAGACTGATCAGAGATGCAGCCAAGAGGCCCATGATCACTCTGGATGAACTGCAGAGATCTACAGCTGAGGTGGGAGACTCTGTCCATAGGACAACAATCAGTCGTATACTGCACAAATCTGGCCTTTATGGAAGAGTGGCAAGAAGAAAGCCATTTCTTAAAGATATCCATAAAAAGTGTCGTTTAAAGTTTTCCACAAGCCACCTGGGAGACACCAAACATGTGGAAGAAGGAGCTCTGCTCAGATGAAACCAAAATCAAACTTTTTGGCAACAATGCAAAACGTTATGTTTGGCGTAAAAGCAACACAGCTCATCACCCTGAACACACCATCCCCACTGTGAAACATGGTGGTGGCAGCATCATGGTTTGGGCCTGCTTTTCTTCAGCAGGGACAGGGAAGATGGTTAAAATTGATGGGAAGATGGATGGAGCCAAATACAGGACCATTCTGGAAGAAAACCTGATGGAGTCTGCAAAAGACCTGAGACTGGGACGGAGATTTGTCTTCCAACAAGACAATGATCCAAAACATAAAGCAAAATCTACAATGGAATGGTTCACAAATAAACATATCCAGGTGTTAGAATGGCCAAGTCAAAGTCCAGACCTGAATCCAATCGAGAATCTGTGGAAAGAACTGAAAACTGCTGTTCACAAACGCTCTCCATCCAACCTCACTGAGCTCGAACTGTTTTGCAAGGAGGAATGGGAAAAAATTTCAGTCTCTCGATGTGCAAAACTGATAGAGACATACCCCAAGCGACTTACAGCTGTAATCGCAGCAAAAGGTGGCGCTACAAAGTATTAACTTAAGGGGGCTGAATAATTCTGCAAGCCCAATTTTTCAGTTTTTTATTTGTTAAAAAAGTTTGAAATATCCAATAAATTTCGTTCCACTTCATGATTGTGTCCCACTTGTTGTTGATTCTTCACAAAAAATTACAGTTTTATAACTTTATGTTTGAAGCCTGAAATGTGGCAAAAGGTCGAAAAGTTCAAGGGGGCCGAAGCACTGTATATGGTTTAGCGCTGCACATTTTGCTTTATAATTTACACGGAGTGTCTTTTGTTGTGCTGGCTGCTTTCACAATTTATTATTTCGTTTTTTTCATACATTCTTATACAAGATTTAATAAATTAGTGTAGTTTCAAAAGTATTTTTCAAGCCTATTAACCACTTGCCGACCGCCATCAGTATATTTACTGCGGCAGTCAACCGCTCCTGGGCAAACCGACGTAGTACTACATCACTCGCCCAGGAGCCTGTAGGGGGCGAGCGCACGCCGCCGGTGGCGCGTCCCCGCCCCCGCTCGTTCACGGACATCCCCGCGTGAGTGACCGGCGGCTCTGATGTCCGCCGGTCACTCGCGATCTCGCTCAGGAGAGGGAGAAAGACAGACGGCTGATGTAAACACAACCGTCTGTCATTCTCCCTTACATCATGACAGAGGGTATGCGATCCTGCTATGTAGGATCGTATGTCTCTGTTATGATCTAACAAGCCACGCACCTTGACAGTTAGAATCACGCCCCTAGGGATACATTTAACCCACAGACCACCAATAAAGTTAACCCCTTCCCTGCCAGTGTCAATATTACAGTAACGGTGCATATTTTTAGCACTGATTACTGTAGTAATGTCACTGGTCCCCCCAAAAGTGTCAAAAATGTTAGTTAGGGGTCCAATCTGTCTGCCGCAATGTCGCGGTCCCGCAAAAAATCACAGATCGCCGCCATTACTAGTAAAAAGAAAATAAAAAAAACAACAATAAAAATGACATAAATCTTTCCCCTAGTTTGTAGACGCGATAACTTTTGCGCAAACCAATCAAAATACGCTTATTGCGATTTTTATTACCAAAAATGTGTAGCAGGATACAAATTGGCCTAAAATGTTAAAATATTTTGATTTTTAAATTTTTTGTTTTGGGAATGTTATATAGCAGAATGTGAAAAATATTGTTTTTTGTTTTTTTTTTTCAGAATTGTCACTCTTTTTTTTGTTTATAGCGCAAAAAATAAAAATTGAAGAGGTGATCAAATACCACCAAAAGAAAGCTCTGTTTGTGGGGAAAAAAAAGGACATGAATTTTGGCCTAAAATGTTAAAATATTTTGATTTTTAAATTTTTTGTTTTGGGAATGTTATATAGCAGAATGTGAAAAATATATATATATTTTTTTTCAGAATTGTCGCTCTTTTTTTGTTTATAGCGCAAAAAATAAAAATTGCAGAGGTGATCAAATACCACCAAAAGAAATCTCTATTTTTGCAGAAAAAAAAGGACAAATTTTGGCCTAAAATGTTAAAATATTTAGATTTTTTAATTTTTTGTTTTGGGAATGTTATATAGCAGAATGTGAAAAATATTGTTTTTTTTTCAGAATTGTCGCTCTTTTTTTTGTATATAGCGAAAAAAAAAAAAAATCGCACAGTTGATCAAATACCACCAAAAGAAATCTCTATTTTTGCAGAAAAAAAAGGACAAATTTTGGCCTAAAATGTTAAAATATTTAGATTTTTTAATTTTTTGTTTTGGGAATGTTATATAGCAGAATGTGAAAAATATATATATTTTTTTTTTTTCAGAATTGTTGTTCTTTTTTTGTTTATAGCGCAAAAAATAAAATTGAAGAGGTGATCAAATACCACCGAAAGAAAGCTCTATTTTTGGGGAAAAAAAGGACATCAATTTTGGCCTAAAATGTTCAAATATTTTGATTTTTAAATTTTTAGTTTTGGGAATGTTGTATAGCAGAATGTGATATATATATATATATATATATATAGATAGATAGATAGATAGATAGATAGATAGATAGATAGATAGATAGATAGATAGATAGATAGATAGATAGATAGATATTTTTTTTTTCAGAATTGCTGCTCTTTTTTTTGTTTATAGCACAAAAAAACTAGTTTTGGGAATGTTATATAGCAGAATGGGAAAAATATTGTTTTTTTTTCAGAATTGTCGCTCTTTTTTTTGTATATAGCGCAAAAAAAAAAAAAAAATCGAACAGTTGATCAAATACCACCAAAAGAAAGCTCTATTTTTGGGGAAAAAAAGGACATCAATTTTGGCCTAAAATGTTCAAATATTTTGATTTTTAAATTTTTAGTTTTGGGAATGTTGTATAGCAGAATGTGAAAAATATATATATTTTTTTTCAGAATTGTCGCTCTTTTTTTTGTTTATAGCTCAAAAAATAAAAATTGAAGAGGTGATCAAATACCACCAAAAGAAAACTCTATTTTTGGGGAAAAAAAAGAACGTAAATTTTGGCCTAAAATGTTAAAATATTTAGATTTTTTAATTTTTTGTTTTGGGAATGTTATATAGCAGAATGTGAAAAATATTGTTTTTTTTTTTTTTTCAAAATTGTCGCTCTTTTTTTTGTTTATAGAACAAAAAAAAAAAAAAAAAATCGCACAGTTGATCAAATACCACCAAAAGAAAGCTCTGTTTTTGGGAAAAAAAGGACATCAATTTTGGCCTAAAATGTTAAAAAATTTTGATTTTTAAATTTTTTGTTTTGGGAATGTTATATAGCAGAATGTGAAAAATATTGTTTTTTTTTTTTTTTTCAAAATTGTCGCTCTTTTTTTTGTTTATAGAACAAAAAAAAAAAAAAAAAATCGCACAGTTGATCAAATACCACCAAAAGAAAGCTCTGTTTTTGGGAAAAAAAGGACATCAATTTTGGCCTAAAATGTTAAAATATTTTGATTTTTAAATTTTTTGTTTTGGGAATGTTATATAGCAAAATGTGAAAAAATATATATTTTTTTTTCAGAATTGTCGCTCTTTTTTTTGTATATAGCGCAAAAAAAATAAAAAAAATCGCACAGGTGATCAAATGCCACCAAAAGAAAACTCTGTTTTTGGGGAAAAAAAGGACGTCGATTTTATTTGGGTACAGCGTCGTACGACCGCGCAATGCAGTGCCGAATCGCAAAATAGGGCCTGGTCATTAAGCGGGGAAAATCCTTCCGGTCCAGAAGTGGTTAAAGAGTTTGTAGCTTCCTTCTCGGTATTTATTAACTATTGAGGTTCTCCTTCCTCTTTTATATTGATTTGGCTGAGCTTTGAATAAAAATGTTACGAAATATCTGGAGGCGTGTCTGCTCTGCGCCCGCGGTATGAACCGTGGAAATCATTGCTGATCTCAGAATAAACAGGAAGGGGTCGGCAGGAAGAGTTTTCACTTTATCAGCCAACACTCTGCATTCGGCCGTCTCTAGAGAAATTCAGAAAATGGATGCAGCAAAGACTGGGATGGATTTCTCCCGGTTCTCCGGTCACCGGATGGGAAGCTTGTCTGTCTTTGTTCTGCTGCTGTTTGTGAAGACTCTTCTGGATTTGCCATTCAGCTGTCCACAAGATAAAGGGAAGGCCAGAGCCTACAGCTTACTCTACTTCATCCTGCCGGTCATCTTCCTGTTTATTCTGAGCTTGTTGCTGAGGCCGAGAAGATCTCCGGGTTTGTTTTCCTTCAGATGTTGCTCCTTTCAGTACTTCTTGTATGTGACGGTGCAGGCCGGGAAGGCTCCGCTCGTCTGGACTCTGCTGTCTATGATTGATGACCGATATCTTATATGCTTTGTGAGGAGTATATCGTGGTTTAGTGATTCTCTTGTAGAATCCTATCATGTGTCTTTCCAGGTAAGAAACAATTCAAAGTAATCTAAAATTACCTAATGCCTAACTGAAAAACGGAAGATTGTATCATATTTACCGTAATTTTCCTTTCCTGGTGCCTATCCATGGCAGCATACGCTGTAAGCTGCCATGGAGGCACCAGGAAAATGTTTTCCCTTTAACCAGTTCTGGACCGGAAGGATTTGCCCCCTTAAAGAGGTTGTAAACCCCAAAAAAATGTTTTATTTCTTTTTGCAACCTGCAAGAGAAAGACATAATGAGCTAGTATGCATCGCATACTAGCTCATTATGAAATACTTACCTTAGAACGAGCCCCCGCCGTGCCATCCGCTTACCTGCATGGCGGGCGACATGTCCAGTCGCCCATCTTCCGGGATCGCGGCATCCGGCCATCTGATTGGCCGGAGCCGCGGTGACGTCACTCCCACGCACGTGCGCTAGAGCCGACGGTCACGGCACGGAGCTCTGAAGGAACGGCACGATCGGCCGTTCCTTCAGAGCGCATGCGCCAGTGACATCACTGGCTGCATGTAAGGTAAATATCTCCTAAACGGTACATGTTTAGGAGATATTTACAGTACCTATAGGTAAGCCTTATCATAGGATCACCTATAGGTACAAGTGTCAGAGGAGGGTTTACTTCCTCTTTAACCACTTTACCACCGGAGGATTTTCCTGCTTTACGTCCAGGCCACTTTTTGCAACTGGGCACTGCGCAACTTTAACTGACAATTGCGCGGTCATGCAACGCCATACCCAAACAAAATTTACGTCCTTTTTTTCCCCACAAACAGAGCTTTCTTTTGGTGGTATTTGATCACCTCCACGCTTTTCATTTTTTGCGATATTAATAAAAAAAGAGCGAATATTTTTGCGAAAAAATTGACATTTTCTACTTTGACAGGTAAAAAATATCCAATATATTCAATTTTTGTCATATATTTAGGCCAAAATGTATTTAGCTACATGTCTTTGACAAAAAAAATTCTTAATGAGCGTATTTTTAACCGCTTTAAGACCGGAAGATGTTACCCCATTCCTGACCAGGCTATATTTTGCGATTCGGCACTGCGTTACTTTAACGGACAATTGTGCGGTCGTGCAATGCTGTACCCAAATAAATGCGATTTTTATTTTTTTTTTGCGATATAAACAAAAAAAGAGCGAATAATTCTGAAAAAAAAAAAAAACAATATTTTTCACATTCTGCTATATAACATTCTCAAAACAAAAAATGTAACCACTTAAGCCACCGAAGATTTTACCCCATTCCTGACCAGGCTATATTTTGCGATTCCGCACTGCGTTACTTTAAGGGACAATTGCGCGGTCGTGCGACGCTGTACCTAAATAAAATTGATGTCCTTTTAATTTTCACACAAACAGAGCTTTCTTTTGGTGGTATTTGATCACCTGTGCGATTTTTATTTTTTGCGCTATAAACAATAAAAGAGCGACAATTTTGAAAAAATAACAATATTTTTCACATTTTTTATATGAAATTCCCCCCCCCCCCCCCCAAAAAAAAATGTAAAAATCTACATTTTTTTTAACATTTTAGGCCAATTTGTTTCCTGCTACATATTTTCGGTAAAAAAAATAGCAATAAGCGTATTTTGATTGGTTTGCGCAAAAGCTATTGCGTTTATGTCATTTTAAACACTTAAGTCCCGGAAGATTTTACCCCCTTCCTGACCAGGGCCTATTTTGCGATTCGGCACTGCGTGACTTTAAAGGACAATTGCGCGGTCGTGCGACGCTGTACCCAAATGAATTTGACGTCCTTTTTTTCCCACAAACAGAGCTTTCTTTTGGTGGTATTCACCAAAAGAAATCTCTGTTTGTGTCTCTGTTTGTGGGGAAAAAAAGGACGGCGGGTTTGGGTACGGCGTTGCATGACCGCGCAATTGTCAGTTAACCACTTTACCACCAGAGGATTTTGCTGTCTTACGTCTGGGCCACTTTTTGCGATTCGGCACTGTGCGACTTTAACTGACAATTGCGCGGTCGTGGGACGCTGTACCCAAATGAAATTGACGTCCTTTTTTTCCCACAAATAGAGCTTTCTTTTGGTGGTATTTGATCACCTGTGCGATTTTTATTTTTTGCGCTATAAACAAAAAAAGAGCGACAATTTTGAAGAAAATAATATTTTTCACATTTTTTTATATGAAATTCCCCCCAAAAAATGTAAAAATCTAAATTTTTTAACATTTTAGGCCAATTTGTTTTCTGCTACATATGTTTGGTAAAAAAATTCGTAATAAGTGTATTTTGATTGGTTTGCGCAAAAGTTATTGTGCTTACTAACTAAGGGAAAGATTTTTGTCATTTTTATTGTTTTTTTTTTTTTTAACTAGTAATGGCGGCGATCTGCGATTTTTTTTGCGGGACTGCGACATTGCGGCGGACAGATCGGACACTTGACTGACATTTTTGACACTTTTGGGGGTACCGGTGACATTACTGCAGTAATCAGTGCTATAAATATGCACTGTTACTGTAAAAATGACACTGGCAGGGAAGGGGTTAACTTTATTGGTGATCAAGGGGTTAATGTATGCCTGGTGCTTACTGACGTGTGTGGGGGATCGCAGGTTGAGCTATGCTGAATCCTGTGATCTGTCCCTGTCTGTCAGAGAAGATCCGTCTGCTTTGTTTACACAAGCGGGCGGATTTCCTTGTTCGATCCCCGACGATCAGGGAAGAGCATAGTTGTACGTCGCTGGACGATGACGAGCCACTTTGCCGCAGTACCAGCTCAGAGAGCGGTCAGCAAGTGGTTAATGACCAGGCCATTTTTTGCGATTTGGCACTGCGTCCCATTAACAGACAATTGTGCGGTCGTGTGACGCTGTACCTAAATAAAGTTGACGTCCTTCCCCTCCCCCCCCCCCCCCCCACAAACAGAGCTTTCTTTTGGT
Organism: Pelophylax lessonae; assembly: GCF_965119305.1. Classification (NCBI taxonomy): domain Eukaryota; kingdom Metazoa; phylum Chordata; class Amphibia; order Anura; family Ranidae; genus Pelophylax; species Pelophylax lessonae. Next base: position 6,833,108 of record NC_138775.1, read on the forward strand.
GGTATTTGATCACCTGTGCGATTTTTTTTTTTTTTTTTTGCGCTATAAACAAAAAAAGAGCGAAAATTCTGAAAAAAAAATAAATATTTTTCACTTTCTGATATATAACATTCCCAATAAAAAAAAATGTAAAATAAATTTTTTTTTTCATCGTTTTAAGCCATTTTGTATTCTGCTACATATTTTTTGTATAAAAAAAAATCCCCGATAAGCGTATTTTACTTGGTTTGCGCAAAAGTTATCGCGTCTACAACCTAGGGGAAAGATTTATGTCATTTTTATTTATTTATTTTTTAGTAGCAATGGCAGCGATCAGCGATTTTGATCGGGACTGCAACATTGCGGCGGACAGATCGGACCCATAACTGACATTTTTGAGACTTTTGGGGGGACCAGTGACATTACTACAGTAATCAGTGCTAAAAATATGCACTGTCACTGTACTGATGACACTGGCAAGGAAGGGGTTAACCCAGGGCCGATAAAAGGGTTAGTTGTGAGCCTAGGGGAGTGTTTTCTAACTGTATGGGGGAGGGACTTGTGAAATGACCATAGAGACCTGTGTTCCTATATGGAAGGATCACAGGCGCTCTGTGATCATTCCAGGGAGAAGAACGGTCAGTTGTGTTTACAACATCCGACCGTCCTTCTCTCTCAGTGGGGAGCGATCGCGGGTGCCCCGCGGCAATCGCACCCGCCGGCCCTGTGCATCAGCATCTCCCCTGCCTAGTGGGGGCAGGCGCACGCCGCCGGTGGGGCACGCTCGCCCCCAGGAGCGCTCCCACGCACCGCCATACAGGTACAGCAATTTGTGCAGCCGAGCCAGCCTGCCGCAGTATATATGCGGCGGGCGGTCAGCAAGTGGTTAAAATGTATGTAAGAATAGAAATGGAATGCATTGCAACTTACTGTACCTGTCCTTAGATGCAGGGGGGTACAAAGGGGGGGGGGTGCGATTCCCATCAGGTATTGACTTGCTGGGGGTCCTGTGTTCACCCAATATTCTTTTTTCTGTGTTGCAATGTTATTGGTGTCTCTGCACTGAGGGGTCTCTACTTGGGGATGGGGGGCTGTACTGAGGGGTGACCACAAGGGGTCTGTACTGGGGAGGGGTGGCTATATTGGGGGTGATTGTTCAGAAGAGAGGTCTGTTTTGAGAGGTCCGTACTTGTGTACTGTGTGTGGGGGGTCAGTAAGCTCTGAGGCAGGGCCGCTGATAGGGGGGGACCACCGGTCCTCTTGTAGGGGGCCCGAGCACACGGGGGGGGAGTGATGGACAACAAATACAGAACTCTATCTCTAGCAGCTGAAAGCTGAACTCTCTCCCTGCTGCCAGCTTTTATCTGCTGAGAAAGGTACAGTTGTCCTTCACTAATCCCCCTCCCTGTGTGGGCCCACTCCCCATGTGGGCCCCCTCCCCTCACTAATCCCCCTCCCCGTGTGGATCCCCTCCCTGTGTGGGCCCCCTCCCCTCACTAATCCCCCTCCCTGTGTGGGCCCCCTTCCTTTACTAATCCCCTCACTAATTGCCCTCCCTGTTGCCCGACGACTCGCAGTGAAATCACGCAAACAGAATCGCGGGTCGCCTGTCGCCCAAAAGAAGCTCTTGTACTTTTTTGGATGACAGGCGTCCCGCAATTCTGTTTTTGCAATTTCCTGCGATTCATTGGGCGACAATGAATTGCGCCATGTTTTGGGGTGCCATTGCAAGTCACGGGAATCACTTGGGCTTCCCGCGACTTGCAATGGTTTGGGATCGCGAGCAGAAATGATCCGAGATGCCTGTATGTGAATAAAGCCTAAAGATAGACTTGGTTGCCCATTATCTTCAAGGTACTCGCCTAGCACCCCCTTTCACTCCACCAGCTGACACCCGTCCCCTGACTACTCCAGCCTGGGGTGGCCCCCTTCCTGGTCAGGCCCTTAGACACGATCCCCTTTACTCACAATACTGTTTTTCCAGGTTCTCCAGTGTCTCAACCCCTCTAGTCAGCTCTCCTGGACCTCTGGGTTCAGCTCCTTCCTTCTGGCTCCCCAGGCTGACTGCCTGTGACCATACACCAACTGATGCATACTCTGCTCACCAGCCAAAGGCCTCGAGCACATGTGCTCCTGGCTTTTATACCACACCCCAGAATGCACCGAGACGACCAGTCTGTGCCAATCACTGGGGTTGTATTAACCGGTTGCCGACCGCCGCACGACTATATACTGCGGCGGTCAGCCCCGGCCAGGCAGAGTGACGTATCGGTACGTCACTCGCCTGTCACTGACTTGCGAGCCTATAGCGAGCGAGCGCGCGCCCGCCGAGGCGCGCGCCCGCCGCGGCTCGTTCACAGGCAAGTCAGTGCGTGTGACCGGCGGACTCGATGTCCGCCGGCCACACTACGATCGCTCCTGTGAAGGGAGAAAGACAGAGCAGCTTGTGTAAACAAGCTGCCTGTCAGTTCTCCCTGTGTAAAAGTAAAGATCTGACCGTTCTACTATGTAGAACGGTTGATCTTTGCTTTTACACCAATAGCAATGTCCCTACACAGTAGAAAGCACGCCCCTAGGACACACTTAACCCCTCCCTTCCCAATAAAGTTAACCCCTTCCCTGCCAGTGTCATTTTTGCAGTAACAGTGCATATGTATAGCACTGATTACTGCAGTAATGTCACTGGTAACCCCAAAAGTGTCAAAAATGTCAGTCAAGGGTCCGATCTGTCCGCCGCAATGTCGCAGTACCCAAAAAAAAATCGCAGATCGCCGCCATTACGCGTTAAAAAAAAAAACACCAAAAATGACAAAAATCTTTCTCTTTGTTAGTAAACGCGATAACTTTTGCGCAAACCAATCAAAATACGCTTTTTGCGATTTTTTTTACCAAACATAGGTAGCATAAAACAAATTGGCCGAAAAATGTTAAAAAATTTTGATTTTTACTTTTTTTTTGGGGGAATTTCATATAAAAAAATGTGAAAAATATTGTTATTTTTGCAAAATTTACGCTCTTTTTTTGTTTATAGCGCGTGATCAAAAAATCGCACAGGTGATCAAATACCACCAAAAGAAAGCTCTGTTTGTGGGAAAAAAAGGACGTCAAATTCGTTTAGGTACAGCGTCGCACGACCGCGCAATTGTCCGTTAAAGTCACGCAGTAAAAAATCGCAAAAAAACCCCTGGTCCTTTAGCAGCCAAATCCTCCGGGGCTTAAGTGGTTAAAGCCTGTGTACCCATTGGTCAGGTTTCCTTCACTGTCCAACATGCCTCCCTATTGGACCAGTGGAGACACTCCCCAGACCAGATGAATCACACACTGAGCAAATTTCATTGCAGCAACTCAAAATGGTACCCAGTAGTTTGTATGGCCCTCACATGCTTGTATGCATGCCTGACAACGTTGGGGCATGCTCCTAACGAGACGATGGATGGTGTCCTGGGGTATTTCCTCCCAGATCTGGGCCAGGGCATCACTGAGGCGATATATTGGATTTAGGTCAGGCGAGGGTGGGGGCCATTTAATGGTATCAATTTCTTCATCCTCCAGGAACTGGCTGCATACTCTCACCACAAGAGGCTTAGTATTGTAGTGCACCAGGAGGCACCCAGGACCCACTGCACCAGTGTAGGTTCTGACAATGGGTCCAAAGATTTCATCCCGATACCTAATGGCAGTCAGGGTGCCATTGTCTAGCCTGTAGAGGTCTGTGTGTCCCTCCATGGATATGCCTTCCAAGACCATCACTGACCCCCCACCAAACCGGTCATGCTGAACGATGTTACAGGCAGCATAACGTTCTCCATGGCTTCCCAAGACCCTTTGATGTCTCTCACATGTGCTCAGGGTGAACCTGCTCTCGTCTGTGAAAAACAGTGAATATCCGAAGAGTTCCCAGCTAACTAAATATCATTCCTTTCCTATTTTGATAGGATACAAAAAAAAACTAAAGCCCCCTCCCCTGGGGTAATCCCCCAACATCTTATTTCCATATCCACTTGCCGACCGCTCACATGGAGCGTACTGCAGCAAAGTGGCTCGATTCCGTCCAGCAACGTAGACCTACGTTGCCGCCTCTCCTCCCCTGGCCCGACTCCCACTGTAACTGAATACAGCGGGAGGGAGCCTCCGGCGGCGCGCGCGCGCCACCAAGAGAGGGGAATGTCTGGCGACATAGGTCTACGTCGCCAGACGCTATCGAGCCACTTTGCCGCAGTAGAGCTCTAGTGAGCAGCGGTAAAGTAGTTAAAGTCGCACAGTGCCAAGTTGCAAAAAGTGGCCTGGATGTAAAGCAGGAAAATCCTCCGGTCCTAAAGTGGATATAAATATATCTACATTTTATGTAATAATAAATAATGCATTTTCTTATATTCCTTGTTTTTTTCTTCATCCAGATTGTTGGTCTAGCAGGCCTGGCTATACTTTTGATTTTAGATTACGGCATACCGCAGTCCACATGGGCCCAGAATTACTTCTCGTACTACTTCCAAAAGCGGGATGAAGGCCTCTTCCTGGAGGAAGTGGAGGTTGTGCTACAACAGAAGATGGAGGAGAAAAGGAAAGCCTTCATGGAGGACTTGATTGGATCTGATTTGGATCAGTTGACACCAGAAGAACTCTTTAAGAAGGGGACGGTGTCGGAGCTTGTGTGGAAGTATAAGAAGACGGTGCAGAAAAAATGTGCTGAGGATAGTCAGGAACTAAATGAAGAAAAAGAAGTTATATAACTATAGCTATGACACCTACACATAAGTCATCCTTTACATATCTTTTACTAAAATGTCATTTTAAACACTTAAGTCCCGGAAGATTTTACCCCCTTCCTGACCAGGGCCTATTTTGCGATTCGGCACTGCGTGACTTTAAAGGACAATTGTGCGGTCGTGCGACGCTGTACCCAAATGAATTTGACGTCCTTTTTTTCCCACAAACAGAGCTTTCTTTTGGTGGTATTCACCAAAAGAAATCTCTGTTTGTGTCTCTGTTTGTGGGAAAAAAAGGACGGCGGGTTTGGGTACCGCGCAATTGTCAGTTAACCACTTTACCACCGGAGGATTTTGCTGTCTTACGTCTGGGCCACTTTTTGCGATTCGGCACTGTGCGACTTTAACTGACAATTGCGCGGTCGTGGGAGAGCTTTCTTTTGGTGGTATTTGATCACCTGTGCGATTTTTATTTTTTGCGCTATAAACAAAAAAAAGAGCGACAATTTTGAAAAAATAATATTTTTCACATTTTTTTATATGAAATTCCCCCCAAAAAATGTAAAAATCTAAATTTTTTAACATTTTAGGCCAATTTGTTTTCTGCTACATATGTTTGGTAAAAAAAATCGTAATAAGTGTATTTTGATTGGTTTGCGCAAAAGTTATTGTGTTTACTAACTAAGGGAAAGATTTTTGTCATTTTTGGTGTTTTTTTTTTTAACGAGTAATGGCGGCGATCTGCGATTTTTTTTTTTGAGGGACTGTGATATTGCGGCGGAAAGATCATACCCTTGACTGACATTTTTGACACTTTTGGGGGTACCAGTGACATTACTACAGTAATCAGTGCTATACATATGCACTATTACTGTAAAAATGACACTGGCAGGGAAGGGGTTAATTTTATTGGAGCTGCAGGGGTTAAATGTGTCCCTAGGGGGCGTGCTTCTAACTGTAAAGGGGTGTGGCTAGTGATGTAACCACAGAGACATACGATCCTACATAGCAGGATCGTATGATCTCTGCAGTTACACCAGGGAGAATGACAGGCGGCTTTGTTTACATCAGCCGCCTGCCTTTCTCCCTCTCCACATGGAGATCGCGAGTGACCGCGGACATCGGAGCCGCCGGTCACACGCGCGGACATGTTAGGGAATGAGCCGGGGCTAGAGCGCGCCTTCGGCGGCGCGTGCTTGCCCCCTAGAGGCTCTCAGGCTAGCGACGTAGTCCTACGTCACTTTGCCTGTACGGGGCTGACCGCCGCAGTAAATAGTCGTGCCGCGGTCGAGAAGCGGTTATCTTTAAAAGGTTTTACCTTAAGCAGAAAGGATTACAACCTTTGAAAGCTTTTTGTTGAATTCTCTGGCCCTGTTGGAGAGATTTCCTCTCACTTCCCCTCCAAGTGACCTTTCCACCTTCACTCCACACTGTCAATACAGCGCATCCAAAAAATATTCACAGCCCTTCACTGTTTCCACATTTTGTTATGTTACGGCCTTATTCCAAAATGGATTAAATTCATTATTTTCCTCAAAATTTTACAAACAATCCCCCGTAATGACAACGGGAAAGAAGTTTGTTTGAAATCTTTGCAAATTTATTAAAAATAAAAAAAGGAAAAAAAAAATCCCATGTACATAAGTATTCACACCCTTTGCTCAATACTTTGGAGAAGCTCCTTTGGCACCAATTACAGCCTCAAGAATTTTTGAGTATGATGCTACAAGCTTGGCACACCTATTTTTGGGCAGTTTCTCCCATTCTTCTTTGCGGGACCACCTAAGCTCCATCAGGTTGGATGGGGGAGGGTCGGTGCACAGCCATTTTCAGATCTCTCCAGAGATGTTCAATCGGGTTCAAGTCTGGGCTCTGGCTGGGCCACTCAATGACATTCACAGAGTTGTCTCATAACTTGGCTGTGTGCTTAGGGTTGTTGTCCTTTTGGAAGATGAACCTTCTCCCCAGTCTGAGGTCCAGAGCGCTCTGGAGAAGGTTTTCATCAAGGATGTCTCTGTACATTTCTGCATTCATCTTTCCCTCAATCCTGACTAGTCTCCCAGTTCCTGCCGTGAAAAAACATCCCCACAGCATGATGCTGCCACCACCATGCTTCACAGTAGGGATGGTATTGGCCAGGTGATGAGCGGTGCCTGGTTTCCTCCAGACATGACACTTGCCATTCAGGCCAAAAAGTTCAATCTTTGTTTCATCAGAGCAGAGAATTTTGTTTCTCATGGTCTGAGAGTCCTTCAGGTGCCTTTTGGCAAACTCCAGACGGGGTGTCATGTGCCTTTTACTGAGGAGTGGCTTTTGTCTGCCCACACCCATACAGGCCTGATTGGTGGAGTGCTGCAGAGATGGTTGTTCTTCTGAAAGGTTCTCCTCTCTCCACAGAGAAACCCTGGAGCTCTGTCAGAGTGACCATTGGGTTCTTGGTCAACTTCCTTTCTAAGGCCCTTCTATCCCCCACGAGCGGGGGCGGGAGCGCACCTCCGGTGGCACACGCTCGCCCCCTACAGGCTCACAGGCTAGTGACGTAGTCCTATATCACTTTGCCTGTACGGGGCTGACCGCCGCAGTAAATAGTCGTGCGGCGCTCGGCAATCGGTTAAGACATGGGAACGTTTGGTAACATAACTAGATGCAACCTCATCTTTGATATTTTAACAAAAATGGGTATTATATTTTGTGTTTTTGCACTAAAATGTATTTTATTTTTTTGTATTAATATTTTTTCTGAAAACTTGCGTTTTATAAACAGTTGCACAAATATTATGCAACATAAAAATTTGCAACTATCATCCTTTTTATTCTATAGGTCCTCTGCTTTCAGAAAATATATAAATGTTCTGGGGGTTGAAGGAATTTTGTTGTTATATTATTATATACAATCACACATTGATTTGCTGAAAAGTGCACTCCTCTGGCTCATGTGAAACATAAAAATAAAAAAATAAAAACTTTTAAAAATGTAGTTTTTAGTCCAGAACATAATCATTAAATAAAGAAACTACATTTGAAACATTCTAAGTGTATTCCATTTAAAGTAAAAAATATACCATTTAGTTACATCTGGTGGGTTATAGATATTGCTGTTAATGACATACAGGAAGGCTGTAATAGCCGAAACGCGTTAACATGTATCTTGTTTTACATTATGTAGCCAATAAATAATAATAACAGGAGTTACCGGGTGGCCATCTTCTTTTTTCTTAGGATGGAGAAGGTGGTGGTCCATTAAGGTCCAAGGAGATCGGTCCTAAAGGACTAGCCAGTGGTCCCCGGTGTTACTGAGGTGATCCACACAACTAGCTTGATGAAAAAAACATCAGAAGCTCCCCTCTTAATGTCACAGTTCCCTAATTACGTCAGTGTCCCCCCTTCATGTCAGATCCAACCCATCCCATCAGAAACCACCCTATACATTAGAGCCCCCACCACATCAAATTCTCCACTTGATGGAGTCCCCCCTATCCCAGAGTCCTCCCATCATATCAGAGGCTCCCAACACAAGAGTCCCCCCCATTACAGAGCCTCCCCCAAACACACAGTCCCCCCATTACAGAGCCCCCCCAAACACACAGTCCCCCCATTCCAGAGCCCCCTCAAACACACAGACCCCCCCATTACAGAGCCCCCCCAAACACACAGTCCCCCCATTCCAGAGCCCCCCCAAACACACAGACCCCCCCATTACAGAGCCCCCCAAACACACAGCCCCCAAACACACAGCCCCCATTACAAATGCATCGAGGATCTACCTACCCATGGATGACACCTTATCTACTAATATGCTTTAAGAATTTTAATCCAGTGTAATTGTGATATGGGTTGGTGTCACAAATTCTACGGGAGGTTTGATACGTATACATTGTATAGCTATGTTTTAACCATGTGATTTTTTTGGGTGTTGTAACAATAAATGTAAAGGTTTTTTTTTTTTTTCTATATTTGTTCATTCATTGTTGGCATGTTAAAAGTCCATCTTGCTTCAATTTTGGACAATATAAATAGGATGTTGGTGCCTTTGGCAGTCTCTTGGTATACCAAACTCCAGAACACTGCACTTCACACTGTGGCCCTTCTCTTGCCTTTATCCGGTCCTTGGGGCACTTTTCCTCCCGCTAATCCAACGTAATATGTCCTCCCACTAACACCAACAATGGGGCATAATTCCTGTTACTAACGTAAACAATGGGGCACTATTCCTCCCACTGACACCAATGATGGGGCACTATTCCTCCCACTGAAACCAATGATGAGGCACTATTCCTCCCACTGACACCAATGATGGGGCACTATTCCTCCCACTGACACCAATGATGGGGCACTATTCCTCCCACTGACACCAATGATGAGGCACTATTCCTCTCACTGACACCAATGATGAGGCACTATACCTCTCACTGATACCAATGATGGGGCACTATTCCTCCCACTGACACCAATGATGGGGCACTATTCCTCCCACTGACACCAATGATGGGGCACTATTCCTCCCACTGACACCAATGATGAGGCACTATTCCTCTCACTGACACCAATGATGAGGCACTATACCTCTCACTGACACCAATGATGGGGCACTATTCCTCTCACTGACACCAATGATGAGGCACTATTCCTCCCACTGACACCAATGGTGGGCCACTATTCCTCCCACTGATACCAATGGTGGGGCACTATTCCTTCTTCCACTGACACGAATGAAGGGGCACTATTCCTCCCACTGACACCAATGATGGGGCACTATTCCTCCCACTGACACCAATGATGGGGCACTATTCCTCCCACTGACACCAATGATGGGGCAGTATCCCCCATGTCATAGATGCACCCTTTACTTCCACTGACGCCAGGGAAACTTCCACTCCCAATGGGCACAGTGCATTTCCCCCCCCCCCCCCAAAGTCTGAAGGAGTTGTAAAGGCAAGAGGTGTATTCTGTGCATTAAGATAAAAAGCCTTCTGCGTGCAGCTCCCTTAATACTTACCTGAGCCCCATCTCCATCCAGCAATGTCCACAAATGCCTCAGCCATCCGGTACTCTCCCTCCTGATTGGCTGAGACAAAGCATTGGCGCCATTGGCTCCTGCTGTTTTCAAACTCAGTTAGCCAGTGAGGAACGAGAAGAGGTGGGGTGGAACCCCGGCTCTGTGTCTGAACGGATACACGGAGCTGCAGGTCGGCTTGGGTGCCCCCATAACAAGCTGCTTGCTGTGGGGACACTCAGCAGGAGGGAGGGGCCAGCAGCACCGGCAATGGACGGGAGAAGAGGAGGATCGGGGCTGCTCTGTGCAAATCCAACTGCACAGAGGAGGGAAGTGTGACAAGTTTGGTATTTTAATAGAAAAAAAAAAAAAGCAAGACTTTACAATCCCTTGAAGGACAGTAAACTGGCCCTTTGTTTAGAAAGTTTGGAGACCCCAGATCTAGAGTATCATTGGTTGTTATGGTGCTGGAGGCCGGCCTGCTCACTCTATGGAAAGTCATGATGTTAATCCAGAGCATACTGGGTCCCCTGCGCGCAGCACCCCTATAGAGAAACACTGCCCTTATGGTGCTGGAGGCCGGCCCTTCTGCACGGTGGCATCTCAGGATGCAAACTGGGACCTGTGCTCACAGCACCCCAGTTGAAGACATGGATCTGGAGCACATTTTACCACTTTATATTTATTAAAAGTGATTTGAAAGAAGAAAATACTGCGCTAACATAAAAATGAAGCTGCCAGCACTAAGAGCAAACATACACACTCCACAAATGATACAAACAAGAAAAGTGCAACGCTAAAGGATAAAAAGATTAATGATATGAACTAAATCCTAAAGTCCAATTAAAAGTGTATAGAGACACCAATCCACAGGAGTAGTCACAGCAGGGAAGGAACCACCAGTGATGACAGATGTAAACATTCAAGGAAGTGAAAGGGTGACTCAGGATGGTACCAACCCCAGAAGACGTTATCTGTGATGAAATGCGTAGGGAGTCCACGACGGTGATGTCATCACGTTCTTTCCTTCTGATTAGCTGGTTTTCCTTTCGGAGCTGAACACACGAGGTGAAGCCCACAGGAGTAGTCACAGCAAGGAAGGAACCACCAGTGACGACAGATGTAAACATTCAAGAAAGTGAAAGGGTGACTCAGGATGGCGCCAACCGCAAGACGTAATCTGTGACGAAATGCGTAGGGAGTCCACGACGGTGATGTCATCACGTACTTTCCACTCGATTGGCTGGTTGTCCTTTTGGAGCCAAACACACGAGGTGAAGCCCACAGGAGTAGTCACAGCAGGGAAGGAACCATCGGCGATGACAGACTGAGACATATAAACATTCAAGGAAGTAAAAGGGTGACTCAGGATGGTAACTTCACACCCAAAGTGAGTAGTAGTATCTGCTTACCAGATTGTATGACCACTAAATTATAGGTGGTCAAATGGAGCGTAAATCAATGAGTCACTCATGGAATGTAAGGGTAGAGCCCGTTCAGCAGGCACATTCGAATCACAGAAAATATAAGAAAACAATGCTTCCATAGCGCATTAAAAGAATACCACTTTAATAGGCAAATACAAATTGCACTTACAAGACCCATGTCTATGAAACGGCATGTCTATAGTGGCATTCCTGTGGGCTTCACCTCGTATGTTTGGCTCTGAAAGGCAAACCAGCCAATCGGGTGGTAAGAACGTGATGACGTCATCGTTGTGGACCCCCTACGTGTTTCATCACAGATAACGTCTTCTGGATTTGGAACCATTCGGAGTCACCCCTTCACTTTCTTGAATGTTTACATCTGTCATCACTGGTGGTTCCTTCCCTGCTGTGACCACTCCTGTGGATTGGTATCTCTATACACTTTTAATTGGACTTTTAGATTTAGTTCATACCACTTTTCTTGTTTGTATTAAAAGCGATGTGTTACGAGATTTAATGCTTCTTGGAATTGCAATTGATGCGCAGTCTTTCCAACAGCTGTTCTGCAAGTACGCAGCCAACCCAACTGCGGCTTGAAGTGAGGACCTGGGGCTGTTTTGTAGCGTGCAAACTTTGTTTTTACACCGTGTGACCTGAATTATGCTTCCTCCTGTTAGTGCATAGAGGAAATGAGAGAGATAAACTTTGAAACAATGTATGGAAATAATGACACATCACACACAGAGAAACGTATCTGCATGTAAAATATATGGGCAAACATTTGTGGACACCTATCGCACCTACAGTATATATAAGCTTGTTGGACATTACATTCCAAAACCATGGGCATTATTATGAAGTTGCCCCCCCCCCCCCCTTTGGGACTTTACCATCCTCCACTCCTCTGGGAAGACTTTGAATGTGTGTCCATTCCGCTATAAGAACATTTGGAGGTCAGGTACTGATGCTGGACAGAAGAATCTGGCACCCTATCTGACACCACTAACGTGTTCAGTAAGGATGAGGTTGGGGCTCTGTGCTGGACACTTGACTTCCTCCACACCAAACTGGTCACGCCATGTTTTCATGGAGCTGGATTTACAGTACCTACAGGAAGGGCCATCTAACCGAATGTGCACACTGGGCAGTTACCCAGGGGCCCTACTTGCCCAGCGACTCAGCCCCAGTCAAGCATTAGTCCCGATTCCCATCTGCATCCCACCGCCGAACTCAGCAGGTGGCCCTGTGCTGCTGTCAGGCCTCTTGGGTCGTGGAGGGGGGAGCCCACAACTGCTGGAATGTCTGTCCGCCTCCACAGGAACAGGCACACACAGGACAGTTGAGTCTGACTCCCGTCCATGTGTGTGTTCACTGGACCCAGCCACCGAACTTGGAAGCTTTCATTGGCCTGCCACTGCTGTACCAACAAACATCGCCTTATCGATAATTTGCATTTTTATTCTCGCGGGTGATTGTGTAGGCGGGGCCCCAGTGCACTGCATTGCCCGGGGCCCTTTAATGCTCTTAAGATGGCACTGCCTATAGATGAACCTTATTCTAGGCTTACCTATGGGTAAACATACATGGGAGTTCACCTTAACCACTTCTGGACCGGAAGGATTTGCCCCCTTTACGACCAGACCATTTTTTGCGATTCGGCACTGCGTTACTTTAACTGACAATTGCGCGGTCATGCAACGCCGTACCCAAATAAAATTGATGTCCTTTTTTTCCCACAAACAGAGCTTCCTTTTGGTGGTATTTGATCACCTGTGCAATTTTTATTTTTTGCGCTATAAACAAAAAAAAGAGCGACAATTCTGAAAAAAACAAAACAAAACAATATTTTTCACTTTCTGCTATATAACATTCCCAATTAAAAAAAAAATAAAAATAAAAATCTAATTTTTTCATAATTTTAGGCCAATTTGTATTCTGCCACATATTTTTGGTAAAAAAAATCCCAATAAGCATATTTTGATTGGTTTGCGCAAAAGTTAGTGCATCTACAAACAAAGGGAAAGATTTATATATATTTTTTTTTTTTTACTAGTAATGGCAGTGATCTGAAATTTTCAGCGGGACAGTGACATTGCGGCGGACAGATCGGACCCCTAACTGACATTTTTGACACTTTTGGGGGGACCAGTGACATCACTATACAGTAATCAGTGCTAAAAAAAATGCACTGTCACTGTACTAATGACACTGGCAGGGAAGGGTTAACATTGTGGGTGATCACGGGGTTAAATGTAAGCCTAGGGGAGTAATTCTAACTGTGGGGGGGGGGGGTGGCTTCTGAAATTACTATAGAGACCAGTGCTAAAAATATGCACTGTCACTGTACAAATGACACTGGCATGGAAGGAGTTAACACCAGGGGCGATCAAAGGGTTTAAGTGTGAGCCTAGGGAGTGATTTCTAACTGTGAGGGGGATGGGCTTATTGGATCAACACAGAGACCTGTGTTCCTATATAGGAGGATCACAGGCGCTCTGTGCTGATAGCTGACAGAACAACAGTCTGCTGTGTTTACAACAGCAGATCGCTGTTCTCTCTTCCCGAGGAGTGATTGCGGGTGCCCGGCGGCAATCGCTGGCACCGGCCCTGCAGATCAGCTTCCCCACTCGTGAATTGCCACGCATGCCCCCCTCTCCCACACTCGAGGAGCGACGTATGGGTATGGCGATTCGTGCAGCCGAGCCAGCCTGCCACAGTATATCTGCAGCGGGCGGTCGGCAAGCGGTTAAAAGAAGTCAATGCAACCCGCTTTGAATTCACCCCCAAGTAGTGCAGGAACATTTTCTAAGTCAGAGCAACTTGAGTCACTCTAATAATTCGAACAGTTTTATTGCACTGAATGGAGCGTGAACCGAGCCCAATACAGTGATCAGTGCTGAAAATATGCACTGTCACTGTACTGGCACTGGCTGGGAAGGGGTTAACATCAGGGGCGATCAAGGGGTAAACTGTGTGCCTAGCTGGTGTTTTAGTGTACTGTGGGTGGAAGTGCTTTTACTAGGGGAAGGCATAGATTCATGTCTCTGCTTGGCAGGAACACCGGATCCATGCCTTCCCTACTGACACATCAATCTGCCTAGTTTACATACTGAAAACTCATGGTACGTAGGTGAGCCGCTCAGCCTGCTAGAAGTGTAGTCCTGTGCCTGCTGCTGTGAGTGCTGGCTGGGAAGGAGCCCCCCCCCCCCAATGTTTCAGACAATAACTGATAAGAGCTAAAGATCCTGGGAGCCGCACATCAGAACAAGACCTGCTGTGTGTAGACAAGTGGCAGTCTCAGCCTGGACCAGGGGAGGACTGGGCCAGGGGGCAATTGCCCCTGAACCACTCTGATGCCCCATAAAAGGCTGCACCGCTTCTGCTACAGACATGCCTTAAGGGATTCCTGGTGAAGAGAAGTAAAAGGCCCCCACCGCTGACCTACTGAGTGCGGGAAAAATGCAAGGACAGAGCGCAGGACTCCCCTCCCCAGCATGGATGGTCTAAACTGTGTCTGAGCAGAAGCCGATTCCATGCCCCACTGGAGCCCCAACCCGAGCTGTCCCAGCTTCCCCCCAACCACTCCCTGCTGGCCAGGTCAGGAACCCGGTCTTGGCCTGTGAGTAGAGAGTACCTGGAGCGGAGCTTCATCCTGGAATGGGGGTCAGAAGGAGGCCAGGAAGAAGGAGAGTGGGAGGGGGACCGAGGCGCTGCACCATGGGCCTCTGGTATGTACTTGCCCCCTGGGCCAAAATTTGCCAGTCAGCCCCTGGCCTGGACCCCCGCCAGGCCGCGTTTCCAACGCATTTCACTCCGCCCACCGGAGCTTACTCATGGGGCCTTGTTTATATAGGCAGATCGCCGTTCTGCATGTGTACTGAATGATCAGCCTGTACCGGGGGACATCGGGTCCACAGAACTGGCTGATCAGCTCCTGCTGTGCAGAATCACAGTTTGAGCGAGCTGCCAGTCACGCACACTTGCGCCTGATACCCAAAAGTATATACATACACACACATATATATACACATACACACATATATATATATATATATATATATATATATATATATATATATATATATATATATATATATATACACATACATACACACATACATATACACATGTACAGTACATTATATATATATATATATATATATATATATATATATATACACACACACACATTATATAAAAAAAATATATATGTATATATATATATTATATATATATACACGTGGTCCTGCGCAGTGCAGCTGCTCTGAAGCAGTGAAACTGCTATAGGGCAGTCGGCAAGGGTTTAAATATTTTTATACAGGATTCACACATTTTCTAATATGATCAAATTGGAATTTGAATTAGTCCAGCCATGTGATCACTTTGATGTGATTTGATGAGAAGCACATCTGAGGGTTCATTTAGTCAACATAGACACATGGTTGCACTGACCAATGATAACGTATTACATACAAGTACAGTCAGGTCCATAAATATTGGGACATCAACACAATTCTAATCTTTTTGGCTCTATACACCACCACAATGGTTTTGAAATGAAACAAACAAGATGTGCTTTAACTGCAGACTTTCAGCTTTAATTTGAGGGTATTTACATCCAAATCAGGTGAAAGGTGTAGGAATTACAACAGTTTGTATATGCGCCTCCCACTTTTTAAGGGACCAAATGTAATGGGGCAATTGGCTGCTCAGCTGTTCCATGGCCAGGTGTGTGTTATTCCCTCATTATCCCACTTACAAGGAGCAGATAAAAGGTCCAGAGTTCATTTTAAGTGTGCTATTTGCATTTGGAATCTGTTGCTGTCAACTCTCAATATGAGATCCAAAGAGCTGTCACTATCAGTGAAGCAAGCCATCATTAGGCTGAAAAAACAAAACAAACCCATCAGAGAGATAGCAAAAACATTAGGTGTGGCCAAATCAACTGTGTGGAACATCCTTAAAAAGAAAGAACGCACCGGTGAGCTCAGCAACACCAAAAGACCCGGAAGACCACGGAAAACAACTGTGGTGGATGACTGAAGAATTCTTTCCCTGGTGAAGAAAACACCCTTCACAACAGTTGGCCAGATCAAGATCACTCTCCAGGAGGGAGGTGTATGTGTGTCAGATCAGGAACACTCTCTAGGAGGTAGGTGTATGTGTGTCAGATCAAGATCACTCTCCAGGAGGTAGGTGTATGTGTGTCAGATCAGGAACACTCTCCAGGAGGTAGGTGTATGTGTGTCAGATCAGGAACACTCTCCAGGAGGTAGGTGTATGTGTGTCAAAGTCAACAATCAAGAGAAGACTTCACCAGAGTGAATACAGAGGGCTCACCACAAGATGTAATCAACATCTAAAAAAGCCTTCACAGTTCTGGAACAACATCCTATGGACAGATGAGACCAAGATCAACTTGTAACAGAGTGATGGGAAGAGAAGAGTATGGAGAAGGAAAGGAACTGCTTATGATCCAAAGCATTCCACCTCATCAGTGAAGCATGGCGGTGGTAGTGTCATGGCGTGGGCATGTATGGCTGCCAATGGAACTGGTTCTCTTGTATTTATTGATGATGTGACTGCTGACAAAAGCAGCAGGATGAATTCTGAAGTGTTTCGGGCAATATTATCTGCTCATATTCAGCCAAATGCTTCAGAACTCATTGGACAGTGCTTCACAGTGCAGATGGACAATGACCCGAAGCATACTGCGAAAGCAACCAAAGAGTTTTTTAAGGGAAAGAAGTGGAATGTTATGCAATGGACAAGTCAATCACCTGACCTGAATCCGATTGAGCATGCATTTCACTTGCTGAAGACAAAACTGAAGGTAAAATGCCCCAAGAACAAGCAGGAACTGAAGACAGTTGCAGTAGAGGCCTGGCAGAGCATCACCAGAGATGAAACCCAGCGTCTGGTGATGTCTATGCGTTCCAGACTTCAGGCTGTAATTGACTGCAAAGGATTTGCAACCAAGTATTAAAAAGTGAAAGTTTGATTTATAATTGTTAATCTGTCCCATTACTTTTAGTCCCTTAAAAAGTGGGAGGCACATATACAAACTGTTGTAATTCCTACAGCGTTCACCTGATTTGGATGTAAATACCGTCAAATTAAAGCACATCTTGTTTGTTTCTTTTCAAATCCATTGTGGTTGTGTATAGAGCTAAAAAGATTAGAATTGTGTCGATGTCCCAATATTTATGAACCTGACTGTAGGTGCTACTACCTCTCAGTATTATAACACAGCTTTATCACCAGTGCTCTGGGAGAGGCAGCACATTCCCATGATCCGTATAAGCAAAGAAAAGCCGGCACTCTGGTGTATACTTTTTTGTGTTTATTGACAGGCAACAAATGACATTCACAAATGTCAACGCATTTCAGCCAAACTGGCCTTATTCATGACTGTCCTGAATAAGGCCAGTTTGGCTGAAACACGTAGACATTTGTGGCGGTCATGGTGTGGACCACCACACCGGCAGCACACAGAATCAAGGTCGCTACGTGCAGGGGTGGCAAGGATATTTGGGGTTGGTTCACCTTTTTAGTTTTTCCTGAACTCTTTAATTTGGACCCCAAATTAAGACATGGAATTCCCAGTGTAGATACTCTGTGAAGGAAACAAACAGCCTTCTCAAGTCACACGTGTGGACATCTGTGGTAACGTCCAGCTATGAAACAACTGCTTGTTGGCAAACCTGATGGTATCTGAAATCATTGGGAAAATGTGAGCCGAGGCAAAAGTACCATATAAATATTTTGCAACCCAGTAATTTTTGTTTCCGCAAACATTTTTTGTCTTTTGTGAGGCAGGAAAACCACCTTGACACCTAGAATGGTGACGCACTGCAAGCTGCGTCCTCTGAGTATTATGATTGTAAGCCAGGGCTGCCAATTTTATCCGGGCCTCTAAAGCATCCAACTCAAAGTGCATTTGCTTTTGCCGATACTTGACCATGAAGCTGTGGAGGAGGGTGGTTTGTCCTTTGTGAAAAAACATGGAAATGTTGTCCAAGTCATCGAGAAGGACTTTGTCGGTTACAATCGCGCTCACTTGCTGGTAGGCTGGGCTGTTCTGGGATAACCATGGGTGCTGGTCAGTTTCCTCAGGTGTTAGCGGACGGTGGGCACACGCTTTAAACTCTCTGAAGTCGCCCCAGCTATGCTGCCCAGTGATGTGGTATAGGTAGGACAACCATTTTTGATGAACCAGTTGCACTTGGTTGCTGGTAGAACAGGTGGAATAGTAAAGATGGTTGGTAAGCTCTGGAATCCATTGAGCAATTTTGCCACAGCCGATTTTGCGACTGGCTGCAGTTAGCTTTTTCCGAAAGCCTTTACAGTACTCCCATATATCGTATCTGTGGGAAATGCTGTTATATTGCTCCTCCATCACACACTGAAGGTCACGGTGTTTGGCTGTGCAGATGGTCTCAATGGAGAAGCCTTCGTCCAGTAGAGTATCAAAGCAGTTTGTGAAGGCTAGACTTTCCATCTCCATGAGTGACTTCTGATTGGTAGAATGCACTAAGTGCAGATTAAGGACTTTCTTGGTTGTGGATTCCAGGAAGGTGTATGCACAGAACCTGCCGCCATTTCTGAAAGTGCCACACTGGCTGTTGCCAACAAGACAAAGAGGGTGACTTAGAAAGAAGTTCTGGTTCTGCTGCTGTTCCTTATACCAGTGTAGGTCTACGATGGGAAACAAGTATTTTTTCTGCAAAACTGAGTATCTCTTGGGAGAAACAAATGGAACTCCCATAAAACTGAACATTTCAGCCACCTTTTTGATGTTGCTGCCACTAAAGAGCACAGCGGCAGTGCCTATAAGGTCACCCATGCAAGTTCTACCTTTCATTGGCTGACTTTGCCAAAGACAACTGGTGTGATCATTGTAACAACGTCCAATAATGGTGACCATTGTCCCTCTAATGTGCTTCTCAATTCCGGCAATGGCAGACTGGCATCCATCACCGTGGGCACAGGTTAGTTTTTGGAGAAGCTCATCCAGGCAAGATTCAAAGACTAAAAACTTTCTCTCGTGTACCAATCGATCTGCATCCAACCTGTCTTTAGAATACGAGCTGGATACTTGGTTTAGTCCATCATCTGACACACAATTGGAATCATCGCTGTGGGAGTCCATAGAAGATTTTAAATCATTGTTGGCACAAACTGACTTAGCAAGCGTTGGACCCTTTTGGTAGACATGGTCATGTCCTATTTTCCATGACTCAGCCTCAAAATGCTGTCCAAGTATGGGTTCAGTATTAGTGCTGGCATCCACCATTTCAACAAGGCTATTTGTTGGCACATCCATCTTCCACATGCTGGTTATGGTGCTGGCATGTTTCCGACCAATCTTTGAATCTGTGCTTACTTTTTTGTTTTTTACCCCCTGGAAAGGATTGGTGCGTGTGCCGGCATCTCGCGATTTGTAGTACATGTCCGTGCGAGTGCTCACATCCTTACATTCCACAGTAGCTAGAATACCTTTATCTTCTTGGCGAGTGCGGTTGTAAGCCTTGAGAAGAGTATCGTAGTCTTGGCTAGAGGCGCCAGCCTTAAACCTTTTTGGAGGTGGCGGTGCAGCCTCATCCACAGAGTCGGGCTCCTTATACTTTGGGAAAAGACTTGGAACAGCCTCAGTCCGAAGAATACTTCTGCATCCCTGAGTGATATAGCTTTCTGGAGTGAAATGGTCTGAGCAGATTCGGAAGGCGTCTGTTTTTTTGGCTTCCAGGATCCTCTGAGCAAAGGCATCCAAATTCCCAAAGTTCTGTCCTATCTTCAGTAGCCAGTGCTTTATCCTCTGGAGGTTGTGGGGGAAGACGTGCATCGTGACACCTCGGGACGCCGACTTACGGGTTGTGTTCTTACAGTTTGATACGATGCACTTCGGCATGGTGCCTGCCTACAACAGAGAAGAAATTCAGATGTAATTGATGGGACTGATAATACATTACAATGTAACAGAAAAAAGGAGCATGAGGAGTTGATGGCATCTTATTTCAAAGCTTGCTAAATGCTAGTTGGTGCTGGATTTATGGCTGGCAATAAAAGCCAGGCGAGTATACATGTTCCAGCTAAAGACAAGCCTTCAGGTAGTTGAATCATTGCCAACCCATCCTATAATTTCGTTAAGCAAACCATACACTATGGAATCTGATCGGATAGACTTCCTAACCCCTTGCCACCAAATCACGTACATGTGCGTCATGGAACCAGTTCACACATGACCGGAGCGGCCGTGGTCCCCATCCCAAAAGGGTTCTGTGCATGTTTAGGTCCAGTTCAGGTGTGAATTCAGGCAAAAATTCAGACCTGATTCGCACCTGAACCAGTGAGCAGAAATGCACCATTCCGGGGATACATTGTAATGCATTGTATAGGAAAAAATATACATTTTAGAGGCATGGATACATTGCCATGCGTGCTACGGGACAGGGGTGCATTGCAACACGCGCTACGGGACAGGGGGGCATTGCGCTACGGGACAGGGGTGCGTTGCAACGCGCACTACGGGACAGGGGGGCATTGCAACGCGCGTTACGGGACAGGGGGGCATTGCAACGCGCGCTACGGGACAGGGGGGCATTGCAACGCGCACTACGGGACAGGGGGGCATTGCAATGCGCGCTACGGGACAGGGGGGCATTGCAACGCCCGCTACGGGACAGGGGGGCATTGCAACGCACGCTACGGGACAGGGGTGCATTGCAACGCACGCTACGGGACAGGGGTGCATTGCAACGCACGCTACGGGACAGGGGGGCATTGCAACGCACGCTACGGGACAGGGGGGCATTGCAACGCACGCTATGGGACAGGGGGGCATTGCAACGCACGCTACGGGACAGGGGGGCATTGCAACACGCACTATGGGACAGGGGGCATTGCAAGGCGCGCTACAGGACAGCGGGGCATTGCAGCGCGCGCTACGGGACAGGGGGGCATTGCAACGCACGCTACGGGACAGGGGGCATTGCAACGGGCGCTACTGGATAGGGGGGCATTGCAACGCACGCTGCGGGGCAGGGGTGCATTGCAACACACGCTATGGGGCAGGGGTGCATTGCAACGCGCGCTACAGGGCAGGGGTGCATTGTAACACAGGCTACATGGCAGGGGTGCAGGGTACCACAGGCTACGTGGTAGGGGTGCATTGTACAGGAAAAGACACATAGGATACATATAGATACATTGTAATATCAGACATTGTACAGGACACTGATACATTGTATTGTAACACACACTATAGGACAGGGATACATTGTAACACACACTATAGGACAGGGATACATTGTACAGGAAAGGAGGATAAATATTGATACATTGTAATATAATACACTGTACAGTCAGTGATACATTGTACAGAAAGTGCAGGGGGCTCACCTGGCTCTCTCCAGCTCTTCCAGTCTTTTCCAAAGAACTCCAGCCTGGAAGTGAGCTCAGCCAGGAAGTCTCACTCTGAGCCTGGCGGGGTATTCTGGGAAATGTTGTCCTGATAGAAGAAAGCCTACAGTACTGAATAGAGGGAGGAACTACAGCTGTCTGATTGGCCTGTAGGGATATACAGTCATGTGACAACAAACAGCCAATAGGAGCTGAGTAGAACTGTATGAATAGTTCCCTCTGTTTCTGGGTCATATGAGGGGAGGAAGGAGGAAGGGGGGCTCATAACTGAGACATTCCCATCTCCCCGAGACCCCTATAATATCCATCATACAGTAACATCCAAATGTAATTTAGGATGAATTATTTTAGCATTTAGCTAAAATAATATTGTTACCAAAGGAGTAGTTGATAATTGGGATAGACTTCCAGCAGAGGTATTAAGTCAGTCAATGGCAAGTGGATTTAAACATGCTTTTGACAAATAAAGATTAATGTTTAGACAACAAGGTAAAAATAAAAAAATAAATAAACACAGAAAATATAACAAATTGCACACAGGAACTAAATTAACACACAAAATAAACACAAAATATAAATATACAAAAGTAATTAAAAAATAAATGCACACAAAAAAATAAATAAAAAAACACACTATAAATACACAAGAAATAAATACAGGGAAAAAAACCTCACAAAATATAAACAAGCAAATAAAAAAAAAAAACACTAAAATAAACACCAAAAAAATATAAATAGACAAAAATAATAATAAAAATAAAATAAACGCACACAAAAAAATAAAAACACAATATAAATGCACAAAAAATAAATACAAAAAACCCCATAAATAATGAAACACAAAACATATACAGAAAAATAAACACAAAGTATAAATAAACAAAATATAAAGACACAACCCCAGCCAGTGAAGTCCAGGTTAACCACTTCTGGACCAGAAGATTTTCCCACTTAATGATCAGGCTTTTTTTTGCAATTCGGCACTGCATTATTTTAACAGACAATTGCACGGTTGTGCGAAGCTGTACCCAAACAAAATTTCTGTCCTTTTTTTCCCACAAATAGAGCTTTCTTTTGGTGGTATTTGATCACCTGTGCGATTTTTATTTTTTGCGCTATAAACAAAAAAAGAGTGACAATTTTGAAAAAAATTACAATATTTTTCACATTCTTTTATATGAAATTCTCAAAAAAAAATGTAAAAATCAAAATTTTTTAACATTTTAGGCCAATTTGTTTTCTGCTACATATTTTTGGTAAAGAAAATCGCAATAAGCGTATTTTGATTGGTTTGCGCAAAAGCTATTGTGTTTACTAACTACGGGAAAGATTTATGTAATTTTTATTGTTTTTTTTTTTTTTTACTAGTAATGGCGGTGATCTGCGATTTTTTTTGTGGGACTGCGACATTGCGACGGACAGATCAGACCCCTAACTGACATTTTTGACACTTTTGGGGGTACCAGTGAAATTACTACCGTAATCAGTGCTAAAAATATGCACCGTTACTGTAAAAATTACACTGGCAGGGAAGGGGTTAACAGTATGTGTGATCAAGGGGTTAAATTTGTCCCTAGGGGCGTGATTCTAACTGTCAGGGGGCGTGGCTTTTGAAGTATTCACAGAGACATGCGATCCTACATAGCAGGATCACATAGCCTCTGTGATCACTTCAGGGAGAATGACAGACGGCTCGGTTTACATCAGCCGTCTGTCTTTCTCCCTCAGCTGCGGGAGATCGCGAGTGACCGGCGGCCATCGGAGCTGCCGGTCACACGCACTGGCTCCCCAGCTAAAGAGAGTCTCCTGAGCCAGCGACGTAGTATAACGTCGCTTTGCCCAGGAGCAGCTGCCTGCCGCAGTAAAACTGCAATGGGCGGTCATTATGTGGTTAAACACCACGGCGTACCTGAGTATTGTTGCTGACCATTTCCATCCCTTTATGACTACAGTGTCCCCATCTTCTAAAGGCTCCTTCCAGCAGGATAATGCACCATGTCACAAAGCCCCAATCGTCTCACCACTGGTTTCTTCAACATGACAATGAGGTCACTGTCCTCCAATGGCCTCCACACTCACCACATCTCATCCAATTTGGGATGGGGTGGAATGAAAGATTGGCATCATGGATGTCCCGCCGACAAATCTCCAGCAACTGCGTGATGCTATCATGTCACTATGGACCAAGGAATGTTTCCAACACCTTGTGAAATCTCTGCCACAAGAATTAGGGCAGTTCTAAAGGCAAAAGGGCGTTCAACCCGGTACTAGCAAGGTCTACCTAATAAAGTGACCAGTGAGTGTATATTTCATAAGATTATGCATATAAAAAAATGAATTTCTTTATCTAAGATCACAAGCAGTGAAAAAATATTTTTATACGGATAAAAAAAATACTACAATAAATGATAGTAGATTGGCATGGATTCATTTATATTATATATATATATATATATATATATATATATATATATATATATATATATATATATATTGCTGTGTATACTGTATCTCTATGGACTTTGGGATATCCACCCTCAATACGGATATTACCCTTAGTACAATGTAACCACCAGTAAACTATTGCAGGCTTGCTATAAACAAATACATGCAACTGGATACAAAGTATGAATAACTAAATAAACAAAGTATCTCTACTAATAAAAAGCACATACAATCTGCTGTCAAATATAGGGGCACAGTGAGAGTTGGAAAATCTTAATTCTTACAGGATGCTGAAAACCTTTAGCTCCTCGTTGAGACCCTTTGGAGCCAAAGTATCTAGATTAAATATCCAGTAGGTCTTCCTATGGCATAGCTTGTGAAATCTTTCTGCAAAAGATCTTCCTTTTGGTATCATTTCCACTACCCAAACTTCCAATCCTTTTGTAGACTTGAGTTTTAAAGTAAAGTGTCTTGGTACACTATGCTCCACATCTCCTGGCTCAATGGGTCTCCTGTGTGTACCAAACATTTTGAGGGCCGTTCTAATGATGCAACATATTTACTGAAGGCCACAGGGGTAGCACAGGGGCACACATGCAGTCAGGAATTTTAAACAGAGTCATTTCAGAGTATAGTTCAGTCAGATGAGAGCCAGACTGATGGTCAGGCACAGGCTGGAAGCTTTGGACTCGTATTAAAGTCTGTTAACAAGGCCAGGTGTGGAGAATACAGCGTGGCCTGCACTGCAGTTTAAGGAAATTTCCAATAGATGGAGGAGAACAGGATCTAGCAACTCTATAGCGGGATATTTATAAAACAAAATCACAGAGCTACTGTCCCAGGAAACTGCACATACATTTTCTCTGTGCTAATAGGACAAAATCAAATGTTATTAGGTTATTTTCTCTGTAGGTTGAGTGTCAATCAATTATTTAGATAAAATGAACCAGGAAAAAAACACATTATGGCCACAAGATGGCAATTATGATAATGATCATAACAAAAAAAATCATTAGCTCTAGTGGTCATAATGCGTAATTTTCCTCAATCACTCTGTACAAAAAAACAAATAACGTTCAACATGTATAGAAAATGGCCTAAGATCGTTCAGTTTTGACCTATCCACACAGAATGAATGTACACATTTTCACAGGACGAATAGCTCTGCAGATATATTTCAACACACCCCTAAGTCTCCTATATTTTTCATGAGAGGTCAGGAAACTAGCTGCCTGTGATCTGCAACTCAAGTCGAGCTATGGAGGAATCTATTCCTCACCTTTTGCGCAAAACTGACTAACATTTTCCATATTTTTCCATTAGGAGGTCCACAGCTTTCCAAACTTGCTTGTTTCTCAAACTATAAACCAGAGGATTTAACATTGGAACGAGCACTGTGTACAGCAAGGAAAATGTCTTCTTTTGTTCCTTGAAGTTTTTGGACCATGGAATCATGTAGGAACTAAGGGATGGTCCATAAAATAATACGAGGATGGTGAGGTGGGATGAGCAGCTGGAGAAGGCCTTCAACCTTCCTTGTGAGCTTTTAATGTTTAGAATAGATACTATTATACATGTATAAGATGCTAAAGTCAACAGAAATGGAATCACCCCTAAAAATAGACATTCTATGGACACTGCTGTCACAATATTGGTGATGTCACTACTAGAGAGCTCTATCATGGTCTTCAGATCACAGTAGAAATGACTGACTTCTTGGGAATGGCAGAAAAATAAATTAGAAACCAGTATGGTATAGGTTAAGGCATTGAAAAACCCAACAAACCACACAATGAAACATAACATGAGGTATAGTTTTGGGTTCATGATGGTGGTATAGTGGAGAGGGACACAAATGGCTACATAACGGTCATAAGACATAAACGTCAGGAGGGTAAACTCAGTTCCAATACAGAAAGTAAAGAAAAACATCTGCGTGATACATTCTCGGAAAACGATCCGGGTATCACCGGATATTGTAACAGATAAAAATTTAGGCAGAGTAGCCGACACGTAGATGATGTCCTGGAGGGAGAGGTTGCAAAGGAAATAATACATTGGGGTGTGGAGCTGGAATATTATGTACACCAGACCAATAATAAGCAAGTTTCCAGACACAGACACTAAATACATCAATAAAATCACAAAGAAAAGCACAAGATGAAAAGGAAATGGCAGAGAGAAAGCTGAAAGATGAAAATCTCTCTTCTCCGTGCAATTCATGAAAGGGGCCTGCAGGTGGAAATCAAACCCATTAAAATAATTCTTGGAGTGCTTGGATGTGCAGCATATTAAAGAGATTAGGGAAATTAAAGGTTTTCATTTCCAAAAATTTTGGTAAAATGTTCTCAATTTTGTCAAAATGCATTTGAGTCAATTAGGAAGGGGAAATGTTGGTGTGTTTGGTGGTCTTTAAGGGTGCAATGAGCCTTAACCGGTTGCCGACCGCCGTACGACTATTTACTGCGGCGGTCAGCCCCGGACAGGCAGAGTGACATAGATCTACGTCACTTGCCTGTCACTTCCTTGTGAGCCTATAGCGGACGAGCGTGCGCCCGCGGAGGCGCGCGCCCGCGGAGGCGCGCGCCCGCCGTGGCTCGTTCACAGGGAAGTCAGTGCGTGTGACCGGCGGACCCGATGTCCGCCGGTCACTCTGCGATCGTCGGTGCAGAGGAAGAAAGGCAGGCGGCTGATGTAAACAAGACGCCTGTCATTCTCCCCTGTGTAGAAACAGTGATCATACGGTTCTACTATGTAGGACCGTTGATCATTGTTCCTACACTAGTAGCCACAGCCAATCACAGTAAAAAGCACGCCCCTAGGGACACACTTGACCCCTCCCTCCCCAATAAAGTTAACCCCTTCCCTGCCAGTGTCATTTTGCAGTAACAGTGCATAGCACTGATTACTGCAGTAATGTCACTGATAACCCCAAAAGTGTCAAAAATGTCAGTCAAGGGTCCGATCTGTCCGCTGCAATGTCGCAGTCCCGCCAAAAAAAATGCAGATCGCCGCCATTACGCCTTAAAAAAAAACCCACCAAAAATGACAGAAATCTTTCCCTTAGTTAGTAAACGCAATAACTTTTGCGCAAACCAATCAAAATACGCTTTTTGTAATTTTTTTTACCAAACATATGTAGCAGAGAAAAAATTGGCCAAAAATGTTAAAAAATTTTGATTTTTACATTTTTTTGGGGGGAATTTCATATAAAAAATGTGAAAAATATTGTTATTTTTGCAAAATTTACGCTCTTTTTTTGTTTATAGCGCAAAAAGTAAAAATCGCACAGGTGATCAAATACCACCAAAAGAAAGCTCTGTTTGTGGGAAAAAAAGGACGTCAAATTAGTTTAGGTACAGCGTCGCATGACCGCGCAATTGTCCGTTAAAGTCACACAGTAAAAAATCGCAAAAAAAACCCTGGTCAGGAAGGGGGTAAAATCTTCCGGGGCTTAAGTGGTTAAATAGCTGATGAGGGTTTTTTGCTTACTTTTTGTGGTATCTCCGCAATATAGGCCTGCTACTGTTGTGTTGAGACGGCCTTGAGGGGTTTTCCAGCCTCCTTGAGGGGCTTTTTTCCTGAATAATGGGCCTGCTGGGTGGTGGGTGGGTGTGGAGGGGGGCGGGGGGGTATGGGTGACCTGTTGTCACTTGTTTTTCTATGTGTCTGCCCTGCGTGGCACTGTGTTGTGTTAGTCTGTTTCTGTTCACTTGAAGAATTTAATAAATAGAAATTAAAAAAAAAATAGCTGATGAGGGTTCCAGAAACTCCTTTCAACTACACTGTCCTTGTACCAAGAATGGTCACATTATTTTTTTGCACAGAAAGAAAACATTTTGTGACTAGTCAAGTAAAGAGTGGAAAATAGCAACACACAAATAAAGATCAAATGCATAGAAAAAAGGAGAAAAACATAAATAAAAAAAAAAACAAAAAAACACAAAATTAAATGCCTCCTCTCCCCAAAAAAGAAACACACCTCCAAATAAAAAAAGATAGAAATGGATTGTTTTAAAAAAATCTAATTTTGTAAAAAAAATGTTACTTTTTAAATTTCGGTGCGAAATCAATTTTGCTGAAATCATTCCATTCATCCCTATCACTAATTAGATATTATGTTTCTGTCGAGTCTCCAGTGATTGGATCAGTGTTACAATGTAACAATAAACAAAATGGGACGCTTCCAGTTTTGGAATTGATACTGATCTGCAACCAGAGCCCCCAACTCCACGTTGCTTTCTGCTGTAATCAGAGATTTAGAGAGAATTGCCTAAACCATTGACTTTTCTTCTGCCAATTTGCGTGGCAGTGGCAACTTGAAAGCAAAAGGCAGCGAGGATTTCACTTTGATTTTGCTTCCTGTGCAAGTAATTTGCTGTCACAGTTGGGATCTGACATATGAAACAAAACATCTAGTCAGATAAAATGTTTCTTTATTTTTCCATTTCAGGACATAAATGAACACACTGTGATAGGTTATTGACCCTACAGACCTTCTGCAGCGATCCCATTGACTAAGCCCCTAATAGGGAAAAAGGTTGGCAGTTTGTGTAATAATCAAAGAACAATAAAGCTATTTGAACCTTAAAATAAATAAATAAAAAAAAATAAATAAAAAAAGACTTGTCCTATCACTGTTGTCCTTTGGCAATGCCTTACTAAATAAGAAAAATGAAAAAAAAATGTAATTCTTATTATTAATGCTTTATAATTCAAAGTTACAATAGATCATATATGCATGTAGCATCGTCATAAGTCCCTTGGATTGATGTTACAGATGGTTTTATATATGTTTTATTGTGCGCGGTATTACGCTCGGATATTCTCCTGTGGTTTTTGCAATTTTGTTTTAATTTCCCTATCTGAGAGTTAAAATAATTAAAGCAGATCTTTCACCAAAGGGATTATCCCTTGTGGACAGTTTTTATTGTAAAAGCTGGAAAACCAAATAATCTTGAAAATGTTATTACAGATGTTTTTTTTTTTTACTTTTCTCGCATGTTTAAATAGAAACCCAAGTTTAAAAATAATAATAAAAAAAATAATGAATCTAAAATGATATCTGCACCATGAGAAAAATAAGAATAAAAAATTAAATAAAAATAAAAATGTAAAACAAAAAAAAATAAAAAATAAAAATGTAAAATATAATTTACAGTATTTGTAATGTATAGCTGCCATCAGTGCAAGCATAAAGTGTTCAAATATATGTAAATTCTAATTTTTGTGACCACACTGTTGCGCTACATAAAACTTACTAGGTGTGCAAATTATATAAATTTCTAAATATCAATAAAATCATAAATATTCATAAAAAATTAATGTACAAAAAATATGAAGTGCGAAGTGGCACATTGCACTTTATATATTTTTTACATCAATTTTCAATGAGTATTTATGTTTTTTTTTTTTATATATATGTTTATGAGATGATATAATTTGCACATAGAGTAGGCTTTATGTAGGGCAATAGTGTGGTCACAGAATATGTAGTTTAAATAAAAAAATAGTAGCCCACTTGAAAAAAATAAATACATTTTGTGCATGAGATGTCGGGGGTGCTGCTCCTGCTGTGATTAGACACAGCGGGAGCCAATCAGTGGGTCAAGCGACCGCGATGGCTGCCGGGACCCACCGATCCTTCGGTGGAATGACAGAATGACAGTCTGCCTATGTAAACAAGGCAGACCGCTGTTCTGTCAGGGAGGAAAAGAGAGATCTTGTGTTTCAGCTAAGCTGAAACACAGATCTCTCTTTTCCTCGAGTGCATCCACTCCCCCCACAGTTAGAAAGCAATCCCTAGGAGCACACCTAACCTCTTGATCGCCCCTGGTATTAACCCCATTCCCTGCCAGTGTCATTTATACAGTAACAGTGCATTTTTTTATTAGCACTGATCACTGTATTGGTGTCACTGGTCCCCAAAACGTGTCACTTAGTGTCAGATTTGTCCGCCGCAATGTCGTGTTCTCGCTAAAAATCGCTATTCCCCACCATTAATAGTAAAAACAATAAAAAAAAAATTAAAAGTCTGAAAATGTATCCCATAGTTTGTAGACTCTATAACTTTTATGCAAACCAATCAATTTACAGTTATTAGGTTTTTTTTTTTTTTTTTTTTAAAATATGTAGCAGAATGCAGATTGGCTTAAATTGATGAAAAAATAGATTTTTTTAAAAATTTTATTGGTTATGTTCTATAGCAGAAAGTAAAAAATTTAGTTTTTTTTTTTTTCAAAATTGTGGTTCTTTTTTTAAAATGGATAATTTCCACGCTAGGATATGTATAACAAGGCCGCAGCCTACCTCACATATCCCAAATGTGGGATATGAAATTAAATGGATATAAAAAGGAGGGATATGTGGTGCTTCCTGAGAAAAGCTACAGGTGTATCTGTCAAAAAAGTGCTATCTCTTTAAGCCCATTGTGTGTATGAAATATATACAGTATCTAACAAAAGTAAATACACCCTCACATTTTTGTAAATATTTGATTCTATCTTTTCATGTGACAACACTGAAGAAATTACACTTTGCTACAATGTAAAGTAGTGAGTGTACAGCTTGTATAACAGTGTAAATTTGCTGTCCGCTCAAAATAACTCAACACACAGCCATTAATGTCTAAAACGCTGGCAACAAAAGTGAGTACACCCCTAAGTGACAATGTCCAAATTGGACTCAATTAGCCATTTTCCCTACCCGGTGTCATGTGACTTGTTAGTGTTACAAGGTCTCAGGTGTGAATGGGGAGCAGGTGTGTTAAATTTGGTGTTATCGCTCTCACTCTCTCATACTGGTCACTGGAAGTTCAACATGGCACTTCATGGTAAAGAACTCTCTGAGGATCTGAAAAAAAGAATTGTTGCCCTACATAAAGATGGCCTAGGGTATAAGAAGATTGCCAAGACCCTGAAAATGAGCTGCACCACGGTGGCCAAGACCATACAGTGGTTTAACAGGACAGGTTCCACTAAGAACAGGCCTCCCCATGGTCGACCAAAGAAGTTGAGTGCACGTGCTCAGCATCATAGCCAGAGGTTGTCTTTGGGAAATAGACGTATGAGTGCTGCCAGCATTGCTGCAAAGATTGAAGGGGTGGGGGGTCAGCCTGTCAGTGCTCAGACCATACGCCGCACACTGCATCAAATTGCTCTGCATGGCTGTCGTCCCAGAAGGAAGCCTCTTCTAAAGATGATGCACAAGAAAGCCCACAAACAGTTTGCTGAAGACAAGCAGACTAAGGATGGATTACTGGAACCATGTCCTGTGGTCTGATGGGACCAAGATAAACGTATTTGGTTCAGATGGTGTCAAGTGTGTGTGGCGGCAACCAGGTGAGGAGTACAAAGACAAGTGTGTCTTGCCTACAGTCAAGCATGGTGGTGGGAGTGTCATGGTCTGGGGCTGCATGAGTGTTGCCAGCACTGGGGAGCTACAGTTCATTGACGGAACCATGAATGCCAACATGTACTGTGACATACTGAAGCAGAGCATGATCCCCTCCCTTTGGAGACTGGGCTGCAGGGCAGTATTCCAACATAATAACGACCCCACACACACCTCCAAGACGACCACTGCCTTGCTAAAGAAGCTGAGGGTAAAGGTGATGGACTGGCCAAGCATGTCTCCAGACCTAAACCCTATTGGGCATCTGTGGGGCATCCTCAAACAGAAGGTGGAGGAGCGCAAGGTCTAACATCCACCAGCTCTGTGATGTCGTCATGGAGGAGTGGAAGAGGACTCCAGTGGCAACTTGTGAAGCTTTGGTGAACTCCATGTCCAAAAGGCAGTGCTGGAAAATAATGGTGGCCACACAAAATATTGACACTTTGGGCCCAATTTGGACATTTTCCCTTAGGGGTGTACTCACTTTTATGCCAGCGGTTTAGACATGAATGGCTGTGTGTTGAGTTATTTTGAGGGGACAGCAAATTTACACTGTTATACAAGCTGTACACTCACTACTTTACATTGTAGCAAAGTGTCATTTCTTCAGTGTTGTGAGAAAAAATATACCAAGGTATATTCCCCCGCGCCAGGGAGTTTGTCTTAAAAAATATTCTAAATAAATAATATATTAAAGTAATTGGTGCAGCAGCTATAGAGTGAAAAAGTAAGTGATAATGATAGCCTTAATAATAAGGCCAGCCACAGCGCTTGCTGAATATACCCCTCGCGTGTAAACAATGGTGGTTTGAGTAAATATCAAATTCTTATAAATGTTATAAATATCGATGCAATAAGTGCCCTAATTTCATAAATAATTAATAAAAGATTTACAATACAAAATAATCACTAAATATTAGTAAAATAATGAAAGTGCAAGTGATAGGTATACAATGTAAAAATAATCGAGTCCAAATAAGTGACTGTTGTGCCAAAACAGTTCAAATAATAAAGTCTTTGTGCAAATGTGCTTATCCAGGAAATTCAAGGTGCAGGTGCTCAAAAGTGGATATCCATAAATTCTTGTGACATCGGCTTTTCTCACCGTGATGTGGGTAAATTAAATAACTTAGCAGATTCAATGGGTCCTATCTGCCGTATGGCATTAGGACCACTCACGCTTAGTTAGCCCCCCGGGCCGAAATGGGTTCCCCTTAAAGTCTCCTGTGGATTGGTGTAGGGTTCCTCCTCACGCCAGGGTTTAATTCAAGTATGTGAGAAAAGGAAAAAGCTCCAGATGGTGTTGTAGAGTTTAAAGTTTTTATTACCCCCAAATGGGTTAAAAGCAAGTGGTACCATAAAACAGATAGTAAAAACAACTGGCTGGCGGTCAGCTAACAAGCTGCACGTCCTCTCTGCAGAGTGGTGAGCGGAGCTTCCGGATTGCGTTCTACCCGGTGTGACGTGGTTACACTATGCGTTTCAATTCTTACGCGTTTCGTCACTTCCTGTGACGTCTTCAGAGATAGGAAGGCATAGCGAGTGATGGTTATTTATAACGTACGTACCACCCCTCTATCTGCCCATTCTTATTGGTAGCCGGAAGAGTATAATTGCGGAAGTAACCCCGGCAAGCTAAATGTTACGCTATATTGTCTGTGTCACCCTCAGTTACGGCCAAATAGTAGGTATTATGAATTAATTAGTACATTTTGCTAAAATATTAGCAGAAAAAACAGAGGGGATGTACAGCCATACATAGATCTCAATACAAATATTTGCAATAAATATATCCAACTCAACATATATCTATCCATATATTTAAGAATTCCCCTTGGGGTGGGACTTTGGAGGTCACTCAAAAGATATACAAAAAATGTATTTAAATATATATTGGTTTTATTACAAAAATAATAAAAAGTGAACATACACAAATAACATTGAAAGCTAATAAAATTATTGGCAAAACTGATATTGATATGAAGGTGTGCAAATCACTCAACCAATTATTCCAAGCAAGATCCGACGTTTCAAGGTAAGAACCTCTTCTTCAGGGATTTTTTGGGGAATAATTTTATCTGTAAGTATTGAAGAAATATATCAAAGCAAACAAGCAGTTGTTGATAATATAACAACAAAGTATTCATATAGGCATGTTTTTGAGTATAAACATACATTCATTTATAGAACAACATTGTAAGTAAAAAAACGTTATATACACTTACATGGTTGAAGGATGCATGGACACCACAATTGTTTTGCCATAGATTAAAAACATGGAACATTAGCAACACCCACAGAAATCATCGTCAGCCTTGTCTATAAATGGGAGGTTTGGTGTTTGCAGTGGATCCAATGAAGAATATAGCATATGGTGGAAAGTGTGCAGACCAGAGGGGGCCCAAATTGCTCCAGCTGGAGTCCAAATTGGCTCAACCAAGGGGGCGGGGGTCAGTCACAGTAATGCTGTAAATAGCAAGGAGATACAATGAATAAGACGTAAAAGGTAAAAATAAAATCCAAAAATGTTTGTTTTATCTGGGTACAATGTACAGAGAGTACAATGACGCAGCAAAACCAAAAATATGCACGTATATACAAATACTACATACATAAAAGGCAATAGCCCGATAGATAAATGTCTAATGAATGCATGTGTGGCATCTTACTAGGATCAGGCAGGGTTGATAGCACTACTAAAAAAGAGGCTAGTGCATAAAGTTAAATAGAGCCCATGCTCTAGCAATTTTGTGACTATAGAGGATAGCCAGTGAGACTGGGTATATAGAGATGAAATATAGTCATGATATAGGCTAAATGTGCATATTTATATATGAATGAAAGTTGGTAAATCCCATTGAGATAATGAGAACTGACCTTAAGACCGCAGACTCCAAGGCAAACTTCCTCCCAGCAGTGGATGTACTCAGTGCTCCATGCTGGGAGTGGTGCCTAAATAGGAGCACAGTCCGGTGAGAGCAATCAAGCTGATTGCATCTCCGCCCCCTGGTGGCCCTGGGCTCCCTGAGCGGCGCTCGCCAGACCCGCCCATAACCACGCCCCGATGACCACAGGAAGTGCGTCACCGGAACGAGAGGCCAGAGGCGTAGCCGGCGGACGTCTCCCACCGGCACGGGAAGTGACGTCGCTGAAGCGCACGAATGCGTACAGCGGCGTGTCCCGGAAGTGGAGAGGACATCCGGAGATGTCAGCAGGGAAGGTCTCCACCGCCAGGAATCTCTGGGTCTTGTATATCAGACCCGGACCCCGTGCCGGGCTAGAGCGAAGGGTCCCCGAGGATGCACGATCATATCCACACAAAAGAATGTCAATCAAACAGATGCATGTACTCTAATAATACATGCAAGTGTTAGAAATAAAAATGTCTATATGTTATGACCATAATGACATCAACCATTATGATCTTGGGCTATTTTATGCTATAGTGGTACCGATTGGCCACTTGTTAGTAGGCAGCCGAAACATACACTCAGCTGCTCTAGTGACCAAAGAGAATATATATATTGGTATCAAGGCTGAATCGATGAGGCCGTAGGTGGTGTCAGTTCCATGTCCTTTTACAAAATATTTCAAATAACTCCATTACATTGCATAGACAGAAAAATGTGGGTTAACAGGTGAATATACAGAGTATCCAAGGAGCTTGGTAGGGAGAGCGTACTATGTGGGAAACTCCGGGAGGAGGAAGATGTCATCTCTCCATACCTCCGGAAGCAAACCCCTCCAAAAAGAGTCTAAACGACACCATGTCGTTCAGGCCTGGGGGTTCCATTGCCCTTAGCGAATGGATCCATCTCAGCTCCATTTGGAGGAGGCGCTTGTTCCAGTCGCCTCCTCTGGGGCTGGGATGGATCCGGTCGAGGGCCAAAAACTTGATCTTAGGGAATTTGCCCCCATGTGCACTGGACACATGGCGGCCCAAAGGCAAATCAGGGTCACGTTTACGCATACTTCTAATATGCTTGTACATGCGTTTCCAAAATTCTAATTTAGTTTTTCCAACATAGAAACAATTACATTCGCAAATCAAAAGGTATACGATGCCGATAGTCTTACAATTCACAAAGTGCTTGGCCTTAAACCTCTGGCCATTGGGGAGGATAGGATTCTGCATGGTATGCATGTAACTACAATAAGACTATCGGCATCGTATACCTTTTGATTTGCGAATGTAATTGTTTCTATGTTGGAAAAACTAAATTAGAATTTTGGAAACGCATGTACAAGCATATTAGAAGTATGCGTAAACGTGACCCTGATTTGCCTTTGGGCCGCCATGTGTCCAGTGCACATGGGGGCAAATTCCCTAAGATCAAGTTTTTGGCCCTCGACCGGATCCATCCCAGCCCCAGAGGAGGCGACTGGAACAAGCGCCTCCTCCAAATGGAGCTGAGATGGATCCATTCGCTAAGGGCAATGGAACCCCCAGGCCTGAACGACATGGTGTCGTTTAGACCCTTTTTGGAGGGGTTTGCTTCCGGAGGTATGGAGAGATGACATCTTCCTCCTCCCGGAGTTTCCCACATAGTACGCTCTCCCTACCAAGCTCCTTGGATACTCTGTATATTCACCTGTTAACCCACATTTTTCTGTCTATGCAATGTAATGGAGTTATTTGAAATATTTTGTAAAAGGACATGGAACTGACACCACCTACGGCCTCATCGATTCAGCCTTGATACCAATATATATATTCTCTTTGGTCACTAGAGCAGCTGAGTGTATGTTTCGGCTGCCTACTAACAAGTGGCCAATCGGTACCACTATAGCATAAAATAGCCCAAGATCATAATGGTTGATGTCATTATGGTCATAACATATAGACATTTTTATTTCTAACACTTGCATGTATTATTAGAGTACATGCATCTGTTTGATTGACATTCTTTTGTGTGGATATGATCGTGCATCCTCGGGGACCCTTCGCTCTAGCCCGGCACGGGGTCCGGGTCTGATATACAAGACCCAGAGATTCCTGGCGGTGGAGACCTTCCCTGCTGACATCTCCGGATGTCCTCTCCACTTCCGGGACACGCCGCTGTACGCATTCGTGCGCTTCAGCGACGTCACTTCCCGTGCCGGTGGGAGACGTCCGCCGGCTACGCCTCTGGCCTCTCGTTCCGGTGACGCACTTCCTGTGGTCATCGGGGCATGGTTATGGGCGGGTCTGGCGAGCGCCGCTCAGGGAGCCCAGGGCCACCAGGGGGCGGAGATGCAATCAGCTTGATTGCTCTCACCGGACTGCGCTCCTATTTAGGCACCACTCCCAGCATGGAGCACTGAGTACATCCACTGCTGGGAGGAAGTTTGCCTTGGAGTCTGCGGTCTTAAGGTCAGTTCTCATTATCTCAATGGGATTTACCAACTTTCATTCATATATAAATATGCACATTTAGCCTATATCATGACTATATTTCATCTCTATATACCCAGTCTCACTGGCTATCCTCTATAGTCACAAAATTGCTAGAGCATGGGCTCTATTTAACTTTATGCACTAGCCTCTTTTTTAGTAGTGCTATCAACCCTGCCTGATCCTAGTAAGATGCCACACATGCATTCATTAGACATTTATCTATCGGGCTATTGCCTTTTATGTATGTAGTATTTGTATATACGTGCATATTTTTGGTTTTGCTGCGTCATTGTACTCTCTGTACATTGTACCCAGATAAAACAAACATTTTTGGATTTTATTTTTACCTTTTACGTCTTATTCATTGTATCTCCTTGCTATTTACAGCATTACTGTGACTGACCCCCGCCCCCTTGGTTGAGCCAATTTGGACTCCAGCTGGAGCAATTTGGGCCCCCTCTGGTCTGCACACTTTCCACCATATGCTATATTCTTCATTGGATCCACTGCAAACACCAAACCTCCCATTTATAGACAAGGCTGACGATGATTTCTGTGGGTGTTGCTAATGTTCCATGTTTTTAATCTATGGCAAAACAATTGTGGTGTCCATGCATCCTTCAACCATGTAAGTGTATATAACGTTTTTTTACTTACAATGTTGTTCTATAAATGAATGTATGTTTATACTCAAAAACATGCCTATATGAATACTTTGTTGTTATATTATCAACAACTGCTTGTTTGCTTTGATATATTTCTTCAATACTTACAGATAAAATTATTCCCCAAAAAATCCCTGAAGAAGAGGTTCTTACCTTGAAACGTCGGATCTTGCTTGGAATAATTGGTTGAGTGATTTGCACACCTTCATATCAATATCAGTTTTGCCAATAATTTTATTAGCTTTCAATGTTATTTGTGTATGTTCACTTTTTATTATTTTTGTAATAAAACCAATATATATTTAAATACATTTTTTGTATATCTTTTGAGTGACCTCCAAAGTCCCACCCCAAGGGGAATTCTTAAATATGCTTCTCATATCGGGATGTGGCACTCGTATTTAGGGACACAGTGAGAGCACACCTTCCATTTTGTACATTTTGGTAGCAAATACCGTATCCCCGCTCGCTCCCACTGTTGTCCCTGTTTGAAGCCTTTAAAAGGCTCGGGATGTTGCTTGGTTCACATCCCCTGTCCTTTGCTTCATGACAATTTTTTGATTTTTTCTTTATGACTGTTTGGATCACTTGTATTCCACATTTAATATTATAGTGGTATTTCATTGCTTAAGACATTAATATTGTGGGTGATTATAATGTCGGGGTTTGTAGGAGATGACTGGGAGACACTTATGTCTCAATATACAGATGAGTATAATCAAAAGGAATACATAGATATTGAGATTTTTTCATGTTTTTTTCAATTAACAAAATTATTAGAAAAGAAGTCCTCTTTCTTTTGGCATGTAAAATCTTTTGGCGACTACCTCAGAGATAACATTAATCCCTTTGGACTTAGAGTCCAAATTTTCCCCACACTGGACGATATAAGTCCATCCTTCAAATTGAAGTGGGAACAGTCACTTCGTGACTGTTCGACCTCTTTAATGAAACACCTCGTCGAGGAGTATACCCTGAGATCAAAAAACTTGGATACAGAAATTTCTTCACTTTGTGAAAAAATTCAAAACTTCAAAACCCATAAGACATTCAAGGATCGCGAATCCAAATTAAAACAACACCTGGACCTATTTAACAAGAACATCATGAGTAAAAAACAAAAAAAGTTTAATCGTGACAAAAACACATTTAAATTGGGAAAAGCGTATGATTGGACAACACGTAAACATAATTCTAACACCAATAGAAAAACCGATCCATCTATACCAACAAATGTTCAACATCCTTATCCCAATCCAAAAACATTCAATAATGATCGTCCCAAAAGACCCTTCCCAGGTGATATACATGGTAATCAATCTTCCTCAAAAAAACCTAACACAAAATCCACCTCTAAAAATGTCTATCCCCTTTTCAAATCACCTGCTACAAATCAATTAGCTGAAAACAACCTTCAACCACAACCACATCACCAGACCTCATTAGTTACTAACCCCTTATCCACTCAACCCCCTTCTTCTTTTACCAGCACCATTGATTTACAACACGCCTCTTTTTTAGAGATTCTTCACCAACAAGCTCACCAGCTATCCCCACAGCCCCACACATCGACACCACCCATCTAATTACTCCCCCCTCACCCCCCACAGAGTCTACTATTATCAATCTTTCAAGCCATATCTTAACGGAAGATGAATCCACGGCCCTTCGGAAGGGATTAAGCTTTTGTCCAGATGCAGGCCTTGACAAATTTGATTTTGTCAAGGACCTGCATCTATTTGCACGCAAATTAAATTTCAAAGTATTATTCAACAAAGAACCTAAAGCTACATCTCTGAATACTCCGCATAACCCTGCCCTTGAAACTTTGATCTCGCTTTTAGAAGAAAATGAGGATCTCATTGACCGCGTTGATCTTCCCCTGCTATTAGCAAGCGTTGATCAAGCACCCAATGAACCTTCATGTCCTCATCCTATAGTGAAGAAAAAATCCGACAAATGTCCCCCAATACAGAACTCAAATATAAACGCCTTTTTGAAAATGGTTTCCAATGACGTGGATAAGTTAAGAATTAGGTCTCCACATGCATCTAACATTACATTCCAACAACGCCAAGCTATAAACTCCCTTGCTAAAAACAAATCAATTATAATCAAGCCATCGGATAAAGGGGGCAACATCGTCCTAATGGACGATGTACAGTACATCCATATGTGTCAAAAAATATTATGGAACCGCGAATGGTATAGACCTATTACCAATGATATTATAACCAAATACAATACTGCATTCTATAAGTTAGTAGACACAGCCTATTTGCATAATGTTATCACCAAAGACACCTGGGAGTACATTCGCCCATCCTTCCCGGTGGTTCCAACTTTTTATGCCCTCCCCAAGGTCCATAAGGACCTTGGGGACCCCCCAGGGAGGCCCATCATCTCTGGGTGTGGGTCTATTACAGACAGTGCAAGCAAAGTCCTTGATAAATTTTTGAAACCTTTTGTTGTTAAACTTCCATCTCACATACGCGACACTATACATTTCTTACAAAAGATCAGTGATCTCACCCTACCTCCTGGGTGTCTTCTGGTGGCGATTGATGTTGAGGCATTGTACAGCTCGATCCCCCATTCTAGGGGGGTCGCAGCTGTACGCCACACAATCGCCACCAGTATAGGCCTGGACGCATATGGGGAGTTTATGCTGTCTATGTTGGAATTCATTCTAACACACAACGTTTTTTCATTTCAAGGCTCCCACTTCCTCCAGGTACAAGGCGTAGCGATGGGCACATGTTGTGCCCCATCCTACGCCAATTTGTACCTGGGGGAGTGGGAGAAAACAATCCTGGCAGATGAAGATCTCACGATATACACCGACTGCATCCGCACATGGATGCGATATATTGATGATGTTTTTGTGATTTGGGATGGATCTAGAGAGCTGCTTAACAGATGCATGGAGAGACTTAATCGTAATGAATTTAATCTAAAATTCACGATGCATGCTGATACCACTAGGATAACCTTTTTGGACGTTGAGGTCTTCTGTGATGGGGATGGTGTTCTCCGCAGTGGACTTTATCGTAAGCCCACTGCTGGGAACACCATCCTCCACGCCACGAGCTTTCACCCCCAACCGCTTATTCGCTCAATCCCGTCGAGTCAATATCTACGTTTACGTCGTAACTGTACCAACGTGGATACTTTTAAAACCGCAGCCACCGGTTTGAGGGACAGACTGCTTGCGAGAGGCTACTCTCGCAAGCTGCTAAAATCTGCATACAAGAAGGCATTGTTAAGCGACAGAGACTCACTTCTTGTCCCTAGAGTCCGTGAAAATGATGATACTCTGAGAATTATTACTACTTTCTCTCAGCAGCATCAGGACCTAAGGAAAATTATTGAAAAATACTGGCATATTTTAGCCTTGGATCCAGTTTTAAGCCCACACATACCTTATAAACCATCAATCTCATACAAACGGGCACCAGCTTTGAAGGATAGACTGGTGCATAGTGAACTAAAGAGCCAGTCTACTTTCGATCCATGCAAGTACAAAGGTACTTTTTCCTGTGGGGCATGCCACTATTGTAGTTACATGCATACCATGCAGAATCCTATCCTCCCCAATGGCCAGAGGTTTAAGGCCAAGCACTTTGTGAATTGTAAGACTATCGGCATCGTATACCTTTTGATTTGCGAATGTAATTGTTTCTATGTTGGAAAAACTAAATTAGAATTTTGGAAACGCATGTACAAGCATATTAGAAGTATGCGTAAACGTGACCCTGATTTGCCTTTGGGCCGCCATGTGTCCAGTGCACATGGGGGCAAATTCCCTAAGATCAAGTTTTTGGCCCTCGACCGGATCCATCCCAGCCCCAGAGGAGGCGACTGGAACAAGCGCCTCCTCCAAATGGAGCTGAGATGGATCCATTCGCTAAGGGCAATGGAACCCCCAGGCCTGAACGACATGGTGTCGTTTAGACCCTTTTTGGAGGGGTTTGCTTCCGGAGGTATGGAGAGATGACATCTTCCTCCTCCCGGAGTTTCCCACATAGTACGCTCTCCCTACCAAGCTCCTTGGATACTCTGTATATTCACCTGTTAACCCACATTTTTCTGTCTATGCAATGTAATGGAGTTATTTGAAATATTTTGTAAAAGGACATGGAACTGACACCACCTACGGCCTCATCGATTCAGCCTTGATACCAATATATATATTCTCTTTGGTCACTAGAGCAGCTGAGTGTATGTTTCGGCTGCCTACTAACAAGTGGCCAATCGGTACCACTATAGCATAAAATAGCCCAAGATCATAATGGTTGATGTCATTATGGTCATAACATATAGACATTTTTATTTCTAACACTTGCATGTATTATTAGAGTACATGCATCTGTTTGATTGACATTCTTTTGTGTGGATATGATCGTGCATCCTCGGGGACCCTTCGCTCTAGCCCGGCACGGGGTCCGGGTCTGATATACAAGACCCAGAGATTCCTGGCGGTGGAGACCTTCCCTGCTGACATCTCCGGATGTCCTCTCCACTTCCGGGACACGCCGCTGTACGCATTCGTGCGCTTCAGCGACGTCACTTCCCGTGCCGGTGGGAGACGTCCGCCGGCTACGCCTCTGGCCTCTCGTTCCGGTGACGCACTTCCTGTGGTCATCGGGGCGTGGTTATGGGCGGGTCTGGCGAGCGCCGCTCAGGGAGCCCAGGGCCACCAGGGGGCGGAGATGCAATCAGCTTGATTGCTCTCACCGGACTGTGCTCCTATTTAGGCACCACTCCCAGCATGGAGCACTGAGTACATCCACTGCTGGGAGGAAGTTTGCCTTGGAGTCTGCGGTCTTAAGGTCAGTTCTCATTATCTCAATGGGATTTACCAACTTTCATTCATATATAAATATGCACATTTAGCCTATATCATGACTATATTTCATCTCTATATACCCAGTCTCACTGGCTATCCTC
This sequence comes from Pelophylax lessonae, assembly GCF_965119305.1. NCBI lineage: Eukaryota > Metazoa > Chordata > Amphibia > Anura > Ranidae > Pelophylax > Pelophylax lessonae. Next base: position 6,875,464 of record NC_138775.1, read on the forward strand.
TATAGTCACAAAATTGCTAGAGCATGGGCTCTATTTAACTTTATGCACTAGCCTCTTTTTTAGTAGTGCTATCAACCCTGCCTGATCCTAGTAAGATGCCACACATGCATTCATTAGACATTTATCTATCGGGCTATTGCCTTTTATGTATGTAGTATTTGTATATACGTGCATATTTTTGGTTTTGCTGCGTCATTGTACTCTCTGTACATTGTACCCAGATAAAACAAACATTTTTGGATTTTATTTTTACCTTTTACGTCTTATTCATTGTATCTCCTTGCTATTTACAGCATTACTGTGACTTGACCCCCGCCCCCTTGGTTGAGCCAATTTGGACTCCAGCTGGAGCAATTTGGGCCCCCTCTGGTCTGCACACTTTCCACCATATGCTATATTCTTCATTGGATCCACTGCAAACACCAAACCTCCCATTTATAGACAAGGCTGACGATGATTTCTGTGGGTGTTGCTAATGTTCCATGTTTTTAATCTATGGCAAAACAATTGTGGTGTCCATGCATCCTTCAACCATGTAAGTGTATATAACGTTTTTTTACTTACAATGTTGTTCTATAAATGAATGTATGTTTATACTCAAAAACATGCCTATATGAATACTTTGTTGTTATATTATCAACAACTGCTTGTTTGCTTTGATATATTTCTTCAATACTTACAGATAAAATTATTCCCCAAAAAATCCCTGAAGAAGAGGTTCTTACCTTGAAACGTCGGATCTTGCTTGGAATAATTGGTTGAGTGATTTGCACACCTTCATATCAATATCAGTTTTGCCAATAATTTTATTAGCTTTCAATGTTATTTGTGTATGTTCACTTTTTATTATTTTTGTAATAAAACCAATATATATTTAAATACATTTTTTGTATATCTTTTGAGTGACCTCCAAAGTCCCACCCCAAGGGGAATTCTTAAATATGCTTCTCATATCGGGATGTGGCACTCGTATTTAGGGACACAGTGAGAGCACACCTTCCACTATATCTATCCATATGTGACCCCTCCTAATTACAAAATAGTACAATAAACGTATACATTACCATATAAATTACTGTGCCATAATAGTCCCAATATATATAAAAAAAATCCCAAAATGTATAAAAAACAGCAAATAATTATATGTTGGACTCGGCCTATATACCCGTATGCAGTCTCTTATTACTTTAACATCAAGAATTAATGAACATTTATAATCATGATTACTAATAGTGTATAATATTAAACATTTATATTGTATAAAAAGTGTTCCTATGTTTCTGGGTGGTTGGTGAGCCCAGTAAGAATAGGGCTTTAAAAAATCAAATTACGTATGAATATACAAAGTAAAATTGATAAAATTATTATGTGTATATATAGAATGTGTAAGATATATGTATATATATATATGTAGAGACCATAAAGTATTATATGTTGTTAGTCATATTAATATAAATGTATATAAGTTCAGTATATGTATATGTTCCATTCAGAGTTATTTTAGCGGTACATATTAAATAAATTAAGTAAGTGTAGTAGCTCAATAGAAAAGTGCATATAGCTCAATAGAAAGGTGCATTAGCTCTATAAAGAAAAGAACCTGACATGTTCATTATTAAAATGATCCAGTGTGCTAATGTGCTCTGTATGATATAATAGTGGGGGTTAAATTATATATTCATAATGGTAGTAGCCCCTAATTCGAATTCAAAGTTTATAATGGTGTTAGGTTGCGTGAACGTGTTGGATATGAAACAATTAATGTCCATATCAATATTCATCCTTGATCATCATGATCAATTTTCGTCCGACGAACGATCTGCCGATTTTTCGAATTGTTAGTATGGTGCTTTCAACAGCCGACTCCGACTTTTGGACCGACAAAATCCTGATGTGCAGGCTATAAAATTTGTCGTCCGTCAACACAACGTCTGATTTTCATCTCATTGGTACAGATTTCGACTGAAAAAAATCTTAAGAGCAAGACTAGGCATGCTCAGAGAGGAAAGAACACATACAAAGCAATCCACACATGACATCACTTCTGAAGTAGAATTCTGTTGTACGGGAAAATTCATATGAAAATAACCTCTTCACTTTCCACATCAGACTAGCATGTGTGAGGGATTAGCTCGGTGGCGGGTGTGGATCACCCCCTTGGGGGGGTTCGTTACACAGGGAGATAGCCGAGGAGTGGTTGAAAACAGCAGTCTATGGTTTTATTCTTGCAATTTTCTTCAAACAAGTGCAAGCGTCCAAAACATCTGAAATCAAAAATAAAACACAAAATAAATCCTGGCCGCTGTGGGCGTCTACCTTCACACACATAGGAACCTACCTAAGGAGTCTGTCCCAACCTACTGCTGGGCAGACACTGCTGATCCTACAGCAGACACTCAATAGTCCATGTATTTTCTCTTCACACAGAAAATGTCCATTTGTTTTTCTTCACACAGAAAAAGTTCATCACCTCACCTTTAGAAGTCTCTCAGCTGACTGCTCTCCTCAGCTCACACAGCCTCAGGAGGCAGCAATCCGTAGTCATTCCCTGGATAACTTATAGAAGCCTTAATTGCCTCATTCTGAATAGCTGAAGCTTTTTCAACGTCCTTACACCTTCCTGGCTACCTCTGCAGCCGACACCCTATAGTAATTGGTGAATTGTCTAAACCAAGCAGAAATGTATCTCCCATCTGTGACAACATCCACAGATTTACCTGACTTCCTGTCACACATGCCACAAAAAAACGGACGACAGATCGTTCGATAATCTGATCGTGTGTACGGGGCTTAAGGTTGGGTCTCTGTTGTGTGCTACTCGGAAATGGTTGGATACACTATGATATTTAAACCCTTTCTTTATATTATCAATGTGTTCCCTAATGCGGATCTTCAATCGCCTAGTAGTACGTCCCACGTACTGTAAATTACATGGGCAGGTTAATAAATAAGTAACATGAGTACTTTGGCAGGTTATTAAATTCTTAATTTTATAGGTTTTGTTAGTAGTATTGGATTCAAACTCAAGTCTCCTTCGTTTTCCAGGTTTTGCAAGGTTTACACCTTCCACATGTGTAAAAGCCTTTTTGGTCCAGGAATGTGACAAGCTTCTTGGGGGGGTCAGGAATGTTTTTGGGCAATCTAGCTCTTAAATTTTGACCCCTACAGTAAACAAATTTAGGTTGATCTGGTAGTATTCCTTTCAGTTGTTCATCTCTCAGAAGTAAGTGCCAATGTTTATGCGCGATTTGTTCAATTTCTCGATAACGGGAGTTATAGTTGGTAATAAAGGTTAGTGCATACTCCCTATTCTCCTTTGCTTTATCTTCTAATAGCTTTGTTCTGTCCATTTTTTCCACCTCCTCCTTCACCTTCTCCAGTTCACTCCTCTGTCTGTACCCTTTTTCTTTAAATCTTGTCATGAGGACTTTGGTTTGTTCCTCTAATGTATTTCGATCTCCACAATTTCGTTTCAATCTCATCATTTGACCCTTTGGTATTCCTCTTATCCAATTCAGATGGTGGCAGCTGTGGGTTGGTATGTGGCTGTTTCTGTCTTTTGTTTTGAAGTGGGTTTTAGTGGTTATTTGTCACGGAACCATGAACCAAACGTACAACAACAGATAAGTGAAAATAAGAAGGCTTTATTGAAAATCAAGCTGTAAAGCAAAAGTCCAAACAGATGGCGAAACCGAGGCAGAGTCCTTGCGAAGCCAGAGGTCAGGAACCAGGAGGGTAGTCAGACGAAGCCGGGATCAGGAACCAGCAGGGTAGACAGACGAAGCCAGGATCAGGAACCAGCAGGGTAGTCAGACGAAGCCAGAATCAGGAATCAGAAGTAGCAGCAGTCTTAGAAGCATGTGAACACAGGAGGACCAAGCAAGGAACTGAAGCCACAGACCTCCTATATATATGAGCTAGGCATCCAGCTCCTCCCAGTGGGAAGGAGGAGCCGCAGAGTGGGAGGCTACAAGAAACCCAGAAACCAAGATGGCCGCCAGCACATGTCAAACGAAGGAGAACAGCAAGAAGGTAAGACCATGACATTATTATAGTTGAGCGGACACCTGGATGTCCGTGTTCGGTGGGTCCGGCCAAACTTGAAAAAAAAGTCCGGGTCCGTGACCCGGACTTTTTCCGAACTTGACCCGGACACCGAACCCCATTGAAGTCAATGGGGACCCGAACTTTCAGGCACTAAAATGGCTCTAAAAAACCAATGGAAAGGGCTAGAGTGCTGCAAATGGCAGCAAAATGTAGTTAAGAGCATGGCAAGTGCTCTTAAAAAAAGAATTCCCCTTTAAATTTGTAATTGTAAATAGCAGATTAGAACAGCACTCTGTAGTAAAATATAGCTGAACGTTGCACACAATAGACTGATAAAAAAAAAAAATTCTCCCTCCTCCTCCTCCTCCTCCTCCTCCTCAGTGGGCTCAAGTGAGGGCAAAAAGATCATTCACTGCACCACCCTCCACACAACAAAATCGATGTAGATCGCTAACGGACGATTGTTCTGTCCTTTGTCTCCTAATCTCTCCCTGCCTACTCGTTCCAGCCTGTCCCTAAAATGCTTTTCTATCTTTCCCTGCCTACACTCCGACCTGTCCCTGCATTCTTTTCAGCCACAATGTTTTTTTTTTCCTGTCTCTGTCCCTAATCAGCAGCAGCCAGCACCGTTGTGTGTGCTCTCTCCCTACACTACAGCAGACTGACGCACACCGCACTGTGTCTCTAGCTTATAAAGACCTGGGTCACATGCTTCAGCTGGGCCATTAGTAGGCATGGCTGTGATGGCTTCTATGGCACACCAGTTAAACGCTTGTTGATTGGCTGTTGAAACCGCGCCATTAAAACCGCGCCATTACATACAAAACAGGAAATAAAATTACCGAACGCGGATTTTAAACCTGAACATACAGTAAAGTTTTCGGGTCCGTGTCCGGGTAACAAAAATCCAATTATCCGGTACGGACCCGAATAATACAATCCGTGTTTGCTCAACCCTAGTGGTTATGTTTCCATTATGTGGTTGTATAGTAAGGTCCAGAAAGTTTACTTCTTTTACGTCCCATGATCCCGTAAATTTTATTTTGTAATTGTTGATGTTGATATCCTCAAGGAATTGTTTTAGGGTGTCTTCAGATCCCGTCCACATGATAAAGATATCATCTATGAATCTTCTATACATGTGGAGTTCCTCTTTTTGTTTGCCAAAGCTTTCCTCATGCTCCCATTTACTTAAAAAAAGATTTGCAACGCTAGGTGCATATTTTGCACCCATAGCAACGCCTTTGTGTTGTCTGTAATATGATCCCTGGTGCAAAAATAGTTCCTGTTCATTGTTGTTTTTAATAATTTGAGAAGAAAACTTTTCTGTTCCTGTTCTAGGTGTGATTCGTTCTCCAGGGCCCATTCCACTGCTGAGAGTGCATCATTTTGGTCGATATTTGTATAAAGGGATTCTACGTCGATGGTTGCGAGGATGACTTCTTTATCTTTAGGAGTGGTGTTGAGTAGATTGATGAGATGTTTACTGTCTTTTAAATGTGAAGGGTATTTATTCACCATTAGCTGTAAATAGGTCTATGTATTTGCCAATTCTTGAAAACAGGGAGTCGATCCCACTTATTATCGGTCTTCCTGGTGGTTTGACAGAATTTTTGTGAATTTTGGGTAGTTGATATATAATGGGTCATTTTGGTACTTCAGGTAGGAGATAGCGATATTCTTTATTGTTTAAAATTCCTTTTTTATATGCTCTCTTTATAAGTTTTTTTTGCATTTCTTCCTATATTTTGGTAGGGGATTGCTCTTCAATATTTGATATGTCTCTTTGTCCTGTACTAATCTATTGAGCTCTTCATAGTAGTCTTCAACTTTCAAAATGACGATCCCTCCCCCCTTATCTGCTGGACAGATGACAACATTTTTCCTTTTCTCCAGTTCCCTTATTCCTGTCCAAATGTCCTCTTTTGGTTTCTGCCATTTTTTCTTCAGTTTTTTTAAATCATGTTCCAAAAGGGATTTGAATGAATCCACAAAATGGTTCATTCCATATTTAGGGTTAAATGTTGAATGGTTTCTGAGTCCACTGTGTGTATACTTCCCATTGTTTTGAATTTAAATAGTATCTGTTTTTCCTAAGAAATGTTTTTTTATATTGATTTTTTAAATAAATTTCTGAATATCAATAAATACATTAAAAGGGTCTAATAAAATGTCAGGGGCATATTTCAGGCCTAAGTCAAGGACTGCAAGCTCTTTTTCTGAAAATGTTTCACCGCTTAGGTTAAAAATACCTTGGCCTGTTGGTCTCTTTTCCTTTTGGCTCCTGCTCCCTCTACAGCTTCTCTTCCTCTTACCTCCTCTCTTCCTTGTTTGAGGTGGTGGGTGGTAGGGCCGGTACTGTTATGGGGGAGGTGGCCGTAACTGAGGGTGACACAGACAATATAGCTTAACATTTAGCTTGACGGGGTTACTTCCGCAATTATACTCTTCTGGCTACCGATAATAATGGGCGGATAGAGGGGCAGTATGTACGGTATAAATAACCTTCACTCGCTATGCCTTCCTATCTCTGAAGACGTCACAGGAAGTGACAAAACGTGCAAGAATTGGAACGCATAGCGTAACGACGTCACGCCGGGTGGAACGCAATCCGGAAGCTCCGCTCGCCACTCTGCAGAGAGGACAAGCTGACCGCCGGCCAGTCGTTTTTACTATTTGTTTTATGGTACCACTTGCTTTTAACCCATTTGAAGGTAATAAAAACTTTAAACTCTACTACACCATCTGGAGCTTTTTCCTTTTCTCACATACTTGAATTAAACCCTGGCATGAGGAGGAACCCTACACCAATCCACAGGAAACTTTAAGGGGAACCCATCCCGGCCCGGGGGGCCAACTAAGCGTGAGTGGTCCTAATGCATAGTTACATATAGTTACATAGTAGATGAGGTTGAATAAAGACAATAGTCCATCCAGTTCAACCTGTGTAGGTGTGTGTGGCTGTAATCATCTCACATACCCCTGAATGTCCTGATCCTTGAGATGTAAGTCTAAGAGTCTTTTGAAAGCCACCATACTTCCCGCAGAAACCACCTCTTGTGGTAGAGAATTCCACAATCTTGTAGCCCTCACAGTAAAGAACCCCCCACGTTGCCTGAGGTTAAAACACTTCTCCTCTAATCGCATTGTATGCCCTCGAGTCCTCGTGCAATCCCTTTGATTGAACAGCTTTTTTTCTAAGCTGAGATCCCCATTGAGATATTTGTAAATTGCTATCATGTCCACCCTCAGGCGTCTCTTCTCCAGTGAGAATAAATCAAGCGATTGCAGACGCTCTTCATAATTAAGGTCCTCCAATCCCCTAATCAGTTTAGTTAACATAGAAACATAGAAACATAGAATGTGTCGGCAGATAAGAACCATTTGGCCCATCTAGTCTGCCCAATATATCTGAATCCTATGAATAGCCCCTGGCCCTATCTTATATGAAGGATAGCCTTATGCCTATCCCATGCATGCTTAAACTCCTTCACTGTATTTGCAGCTACCACTTCTGCAGGAAGGTTATTCCATGCATCCACTACTCTCTCAGTAAAGTAATACTTCCTCATATTACTTTTAAACCTTTGCCCCTCTAATTTAAGGTTGAGGTTGAATAAAGTTGCCCTTCTCTGGACTCTCTCCAGCTCCAACACATCCCTCCTGAGGACTGGCGACCAGAACTGGACAGAATACTCCAGATGCGGTCGGACCAGAGTTTTATAAAGTGGAAGGATTATAGTCTTATCTCTGGAATACATCCCTTTCTTTATGCATGCTAATATTCTGCTGGCTTTGGCAGCTGCTGCCTAATGCCATATGGCAGATAGGACCCATTGAATCTGGTAAGTTATTTAATTTACCCACACCACGGTGAGAAAAACCGATGTCACAAGAATTTATGGATATCCACTTTTAAGCACCTGCACCTTAAATTTACTGGATAAGCACATTTGCACAAAGACTTTATTATTTGAACTGTTTTGGCACAACAGTCACTTATTTGGACTCAATTATTTTTACATTGTATACCTATCACTTGCACTTTCTTTATTTTACTAATATTTAGTGATTATTTTGTATTGTAAATCTTTTATTAATTATTTATGCAATTAGGGCACTTATTGCATCTAAATATTTACATTTAAAGGATTTGATATTTACTCAAACCACCATTGTTTACACGCGAGGGGTATATTCAGCAAGCGCTGTAGCTGGCCTTTCTTCAGTGTTGTCACATGAAAAGATGTAATAAAATATTTTCACAAATGTGAGGGTGTACTTACTTTTGTGAGATACTGTATATACATATAAGTGATGTGTATGCGATACACAAGTATAACCAAATTCCAGCGCACTATAGAGTGCACTAGAAGATTTCCCATCTATTGCGATTCGGCACTGCTTTATTTTAATGTACAATTGCGCAGTCATGCGACGCTGTACCCAAATAAAATTGATTTGCTTTTCCCCCACAAACAGAGCTTTCTTTTGGTGGTATTTGATCACCTGTGCGATTTATATTTCCTGACAGACTCCATGGCAGCACACGTATGGGTAGGCTCCGCCTCCTCTCCTACCCTATAGGACCCCACTCCCATAAATTTTTGCTCCAAGCCAGGAGCCGTGTTCCTTTTTTGTCCTCCTTCCGCAAGAGAAGTCTTACCTTATAGGATGCGTTTTCTTACATACCTGGTGGCGTGTGGCTTTCCTGGATGATGCCTTTCTACCTTAGTCCAGCAATCTCAGTACTACTGGGTGGACCCGGGCAATTTGAAATGATGCCGGAAGATGCCATAAATCCTGAATGAGAGGTGGGCTGCATCGCTTGGCCAAACGTCCTTGCTACTAGCGGGAGGCCCTTATGCCCTGACGCACACGCTAGTCTCCGGTTGAGGAGCGTTCCAGGTCCTTCTGTCGGTATTGGTGGTAATGTATTGCTTACTTTATACTTTATATCGTTTTGCTTCCTGGTTAGTATGGCGGCTGGAGCGCTCCTGCGTTCCAGGCCGTCGCTCTCGGCTCCTCCCCCTGCCTCCTGATTCCCAGTTGGGTGTTCATTGCGAGGCTTGGTTCCTAAGTGGTCTGCGCATGTGCGCACGCCACTTCCGGTCCTCCATGACGCGGTGGCGTCGGGGGGGGGCGTGGCTTTACGGCTCCCGGGAAATTTAAACAGCTGATGGAGCTGTCATTCTTGGGATGTCTGTGGGCTTTTGCGGCGGCCTCCCCACGCTGTGTCTCTGCCTGTGTTTGGTAAGTCCTGTGCTGGGTCAGTCCTGCTTGAATGGGGGAGGGGAAAGGCGGCTATGGGAAGGTAAGATTGAGTTCTTACATCCTTCCTATTGCAGGTTATCTCGCTGTGATTTGCAATGGATGCCTCACCGCCCCCCGGTGGCCAGTCCCTGCGCAACAGGTGAGCTTTAGCTTTTAACTCTCGCTTGTCTGCCAGCTGGCTTACTGTAGCCTGAGCTTTTCTTTCCTTTGTTTTCAGCCCTTTTAGGTCTGACCAACGTCCTGCATCGGGATCAAAGGATAGATCACCTTCAGGCCATCACCATGCATCATCCAAATCCAGGCACCATAGATCCAGGTCTAGGTCTAGACGCCATGATGATTGTCCAAGCCGGTCTTCCCGACATGCTGACCGCCCCGCACACAAATCTTGCTGGGGTTGTAGGGCTGTAGTCCCTGAGGATAGATCCTTGTGTGATGCCTGCTATTCTCGGGCAATCAAGGAAAAACAAGTCCCAGATCCACCAGTGGAAACCCTGGTCAGGCGGATCGTGCAAGAATCCTTAAGGGATTGGGATTCCAACCGGCTGTCTGGGCATACAACCGATACTCCAGTTCTCCCTCAGAGGGAAGACGTAGAGCCAGGCACTTCCCAGCCGAGTCGCTTCTCGGATTCCTCTGAAAGTGAGGATGACCTAGAAGACCAAAGTTCAGGTTTTGATTTTGCCATGATCTCTCCGCTAGTAAGAGCGGTAAAAGAGGCGTTAAAATGGGAAGAGCCAGCAGACTCCCCAGCAAAACAGAAGAAATACTTTAAACATCTCAAGAAAGAACGGGATCATTTCCCTTTTCTGAATGAGCTGGGGGAAATCATTACAGACGAATGGCATGGAGTTGAAAGAAAGAATTCCTTATCGTCCAAATTTTCCAGGTTATATCCTTTTAAGACCGACAAGGTGAAGCATCTTGATTCTGCACCTACAATAGACGCAGCCTTGATGAGGCTAGTCAAACACGTTACCCTACCTTTGGAAGATTCCGTCTCATTTAAAGATGGTCTGGATAGACGAATTGATACGGATCTCAAAAAGATCTATCTGTTAGCTGGTATGACCTGCAAGCCAGCCCTAGCCCTTGCAGCCACATCCAAAGCTATGGAGGCTTGGGTAGATAACGTGGAGACCACACTGAAAGGTGTCTCAGAAGAAGCAGCCAGAAGCTCGGCTGTGTATGAACTAAGGTTAGCAACGGCCTTTTTGGGAGAGGCTTCCATTGATATCATTCGCCTGGTGGCGCGGGTCATGCTCTCTTCTGTCACGGCCAAACGTGCTTTATGGTTACGTCCCTGGCTGGCCGATCCTGCTTCCAAACAAGCCTGGTGCAGGATTCCGTTTGAGGGTGCGTCCCTTTTTGGCAACAAGCTGGACAGTGCCATTACCCGTGCCACTGGTGGTAAATCAGGTTTCCTCCCTCAGGATCGCCGTTTGTTTGACCGCAGAAGATTTCAGCACAAACCAAGTTCGGATCGATCCAGAGAAGCTCGATCTTACAGGCCTGGACGTGAGTTCAGAAAGAATTGGAAAAGATCTCAACCTACAGGTCAGAAGTTCAACAAGGGAACACCTTCTAGTGGTCGGGAGACCACAAAGTCTTTTTGATATCAGGCCTGCTCAAGCGTTGCGAGTAGGCGCTCGTCTACGTCAGTTTGCGCACGTTTGGGCAGCCTTGATTACGGACCAGTGGACCGTCAAGACTGTGTCTCATGGTCACGTTTGGTCTTTCGAAGAAACTCCAATTCTGCGGTTCATCCCTACGGCTCTACCTCGCGTGGAAGAAAAGAAGTCAATTCTTCTGTCATACGTAGATTCCCTGATCTCTCAAGGTGCTGTCATCCCAGTTCCGGCCGAAGAAAGGTTTCAAGGCCTTTATTCACCTCTATTCATGGTGCTAAAGAAAAACGGTTCTTGGAGACCGGTCATAGACCTGACTCATCTGAACTCTTTCATAAAGAAAGAGAGGTTCAGGATGGAGACACTCTTCACTATCCGCCAAGTGGTGCAACCAGAAGATTGGATGATCTCCATAGATCTAAAAGATGCCTATTTCCATGTCCCAGTGGCAGCAGAACTACAAAAGTTTCTTCGCTTTGCCGTGGGTCAAGTGCATCTCCAGTTTACCTGTCTCCCTTTCGGGCTTACCACCTCACCTCGAGTCTTTTCAAAGGTCTTACTGGCTATTGTAGCTCTGATCAGATCGAAAGGGATCCGACTGTTTCACTACTTAGACGATCTGCTTCTTCTTTCTCAAGACCAAGCACAGATTCTGCAACACAGATCTCAGGTAATCTCCACCCTTCAAGAATTCGGGTGGCTCTTGAATCTGGAGAAAAGCCATCTGGATCCGTCAAAATCCTTGATCTTCCTGGGGGCACTCTTCAACACCTCCAGAGGCACCATCTCTCTTCCAGTGGAGAAGATTCCGGTGATCCGCAGCAGAATACAACCGGCAATGTCAACTCCTTATCTTCGGGCATCACAGTGTCTGAAAATAATAGGGACCATGGTCTCCACGGCCCCCATGGTCAAGTGGGCACAGTGGAGGATGAGGCCCTTTCAAATCGGTTTCCTCCGCCAATGGAGCTCTGGGAATCCAGACACTCCTGTACGGATAACATCCTCTATGAGGGCGAGTCTGTCTTGGTGGCTACAACGGGAAAATCTCCTGAATTGTCATTCGATCGTTCCCGTTCCTTGGATCGTTGTGACATCGGATGCCAGCCAGACGGGCTGGGGTGCGCACTGCCTGTCAGAGGTGGCCCAGGGCAGGTGGGACTTTCCCACCCTCGGGTTGGTCTCAAATGTCCTGGAGCTTCGGGCAGCTTTTCGTGCCATCATGGCTTTCCGTCACTTGGTGAAAGGGTCCTCGGTCCTTCTACGGCTAGACAATACGACGGCAGTCGCATATATCAAGAGGCAAGGGGGCACCCGCAGTTCCTCCCTTCTGGAAGAAGTGAAACCGATCATGGCATGGGCCCAACGGAATCTTGCCAATCTATCAGCTGCTTATCTTCCAGGAGTCCAGAACGTTCAGGCAGATTTTCTGTCAAGAACCAATCTAGACAACAACGAATGGTCTCTTCATCCAGAAACCTTCAAGTGGGTCATCTCTCTGGGGATTCTTCCGGAAGTAGACCTGTTTGCCTCTCCAAACAATGCCAAACTGACGAAATTCTACTCGAGATGGCGTTATCCCCAAGCCTACGGGGTAGATGCTCTGACGGACCACTGGAAGTTCCACAAAGCATATGCTTTTCCCCCGGTCCCAGTGATATTCAAGTTCCTGCAGAGACTCAGGAGAGAGAGGGTAGAAATCATAGCAATTCTTCCGTTTTGGCCAAGGAGGCCCTGGTTTCCTCTGCTGCTCCAACTGAGCTTTCGGGATCCTGTTCCCCTGCCATTCAGGTCGGACCTTCTATCTCAGGGTCCAGTGCTGCATCCATGCCCAGCGCAGTTACATCTCATGGCATGGTCCTTGAGAGGGAAAGACTAAAAGCTCTTGGCTGTCCAAGTGCGGCAATGTCCACAATGATGAGTGCCAGGAGACCGGGCACCAACAAAGTCTACGACAGGATCTGGTCTAAGTTTGAGGATTACATGTCTAATGAGTCCGATTTCATCACTAACCCTAAGATCCATCACATTCTGGGGTTCCTCCAGACAGGCTTAGACCTATCTCTGGCTGTTGGCTCTCTCAGAGTACAGATCTCAGCAATCTCTGCCTTCACGGGGACCTCATGGGCAAAACATCCTCTGGTCCGGCAGTTTTTCAGAGGTGCGTCAAGAATGAGACCTCCCAGGAAACCCAGGTTCCCCAAATGGGACCTTCCACTAGTCCTTGAGTTTCTCTCAACAACAGTTTTGGAACATGGAGATTCCTTCTTCCTTAAGAATCTGTCTATGAAGACGGCCTTTTTAGTAGCCATCACATCGGCTAAACGTGTCTCTGAAATTAGTGACCTAGGTTGCAAAGAACCTTTTCTGACATTTTTTCCTGATCGGGTTGTCCTGGTCCCTATGCTAGGGTCCAATCCGAAGGTAAATTCAGTTTTTCATGTCAACCAAGAGATTGTTTTACCTACATTCAAGTCTCAAGATGACCAGAGTACCCATCCGTTGGATGTGGGCGAAGTCCTTCAAACATACTTGAAGTTCACAGCTTCCTTTCGCAAGTCAGACTATCTATTTGTTCTCTTTTATGGAAAGAACAGAGGCAAGAGGGCTTCTTCCAGAACAATTTCTAGCTGGATAGTTCAGACCATCCAGTGGGCATATATTCCACCAGAGGGATTTCTACGTCTTGGGCGGCTTCCCTTCATGTTGCACCAGATGTCATTTGCAGAGCGGCCTCATGGTCCTCAATTAACACTTTCATGTCACACTATTGTGTTGAACCTGCTTCTTTATCCTCAGTTGATTTTGGTTTAAAGATTTTGTCTGTTGACGGTGCAAATTAAACCTATTTCTGTTTGACCAGCAGTTGCCCACCCGGGTGTGTATGGCTAGTTATTTCCCATACGTGTGCTGCCATGGAGTCTGTCAGGAAAACGGAAAATTTATATCAATACTTACCGTAATTTTCCTTTCCTGATAGAACTCCATGGCAGCAGGAGTTCCCTCCCATCTGCTGGAGTAGTCTATATATGGAACACGGCTCCTGGCTTGGAGCAAAAATTTATGGGAGTGGGGTCCTATAGGGTAGGAGAGGAGGCGGAGCCTACCCATACGTGTGCTGCCATGGAGTTCTATCAGGAAAGGAAAATTACGGTAAGTATTGATATAAATTTTCCGTTTTTTTGCACTGTAAATAAAAAAAGAGCGACAATTCTGAAAAAAAAAAAAACAATATTTTTCACATTCAATATATAACATTCCCAATAAAAACATTTTTAAAATCCCAATAAGCGTATTTTGATTGGTTTGCTCAAAAGTTATCACGTCTACAAACTAGGGGAAAGATTTATGTCATTTTTATTTGTTTATTCATTTTTTTACTAGTAATGGCGGCTATCAGAGATTTTTAGCGTGACTGCGACATTGCGGTGGACAGATCAAACCCCTAACTGACATTTTCAGACACTTTTGGGGGGACCAGTGACATTACTACAGTAATCAGTGCTAAAAATATGCACTGTCAGTGTAATAATGACACTGGCAGGGAAGGGATTAACCCAGGGGCGATCAAAGGGTTAAATGTATGCCTTGGAGGTGCTTTCTAACTGTGAAGGGGATGGGTTTGTGGAATCAATACAGAGACCTGTGATCCTAAATAGAAGTATCACAGGCACTCTGTGATAATTTCAGAGAGAGCAACGGTTTGCTGTGTTTACTGCGGTGCCCGGCGGCATCTCGCTGCCTAGTGGGGGCAGGAGCACGGCGGCGGCGCGTGCTCGCCCCCAGCACCACTCCCACGACCGACATACCCGTACATCATTTTGCGCAGCTGAGTCAGCCTGCCGCAGTAAATCTGCGGCGGGCGGTCTGCAAGTGGATTAAATTCATTATTTTCCTCAAAATTTTACAAACAATCCCTCATAATGACAACGTGAAAGAAGTTTGTTTGAAATCTTTCCAAATTTATTAAAATTAAAATACGAAAAAATAATCCCATGTACATAAGTATTCACACCCTTTGCTCAATACTTTGGTGAAGCACCTATGGCACCAATTACAGCCTCAAATGTTTTTGAGCTACAAGCTTGGCACACCTATTTTTGGGCAGTTTCTCCCATTCTTCTTTGCAGGACCTCTCAAGCTCCATCAGGTTGGATGGGGAAGCGTCGGTGCACAGCCATTTTCAGATCTCTCCAGAGATGTCCAATCGGGTTCAAGTCCGGGCTCTGGCTGGGCCACTCAAGGACATTCACTGAGTTGTCCCGTAGCCACTCCTTTGTTATCTTGGCTGTGTGCTTAGGGTCGTTGTCCTGTTGGAAGATTAACCTTCACCCCAGTCTGAGGTCCAGAGCGCTCTGGAGCAGGTTTTCATCAAGGATGTCTCTGTACATTGCTGCATTCATCTTTCCCTCCATCCTGACTAGTCTCCCAGTTCCTGCTGCTGAATAACATCCCCACAGCATGATTCTGCCACCACCATGCTTCACAGTAGGGATGGTATTGGCCAGGTGATGAGCGGTGCCTGGTTTCCTCCAGACATGACACTTGCCATTCAGGCCAAAGAGTTCAATCTTTGTCTCATCAGAGTAGAGAATTTTGTTTCTCATGGTATGAGAGTCCTTCTTTTGGCAAACTCCAGACAGGCTGTCATGTGCCTTTTACTGAGGAGTGGCTTCCGTCTGGCCACACCCATACAGGCCTGATTGGTGGAGTGCTGCAGAGATGGTTGTTCTTCTGGAAGGTTCTCTTATCTCCACAGAGTAATGCTGGAGCTCTCAGAGTGACCATCGGGTTCTTGGTAACCTCCCTTACTAAGGCTCTCCTCCCCCGATCGCTCAGTTTGGCAAGGTGGCCCACTCTAGGAAGAGTCCTGGTGGTTCCAAACTTCATCCATTTACAGATGATGGAGGCCACTGTTCTCATTGGGACCTTCAATGCTGCAGAAATGTTTCTGTACCCTTCCCCAGATCTGTGCCTCCATACAATCCTGTTTCAGAGGTCTACAGACAATTCCTTGGACTTCATGGCTTGGTTTGTGCTCTGACATGCACTGTTATCTGTGGGACCTTATATAGACAGGTGTGTGCCTTTCCAAATTATGTCCAATCAACTGAATTTACCACGTTTCATGGCAAAGGGTGTGAATACTTATGTACATGGGATTTTTTATATTTTTAATAAATTTGCAAAGATTTCAAACAAACTTCTCTCACGTTGTCATTATGGGGGATTGTTTGTAGAATTTTGAGGAAAATAATGAATTTAATCCATTTTGGAATACGGCTGTAACATAACAAAATGTGGAAGAAGTGAAGCGCTGTGAATACTTTCCGGATGCTCTGTACATGGCTGGCCTGGGGACATCTGGAAAAGTAAGTATTACAAAAAAACATAAAATAAATCACTGCTGAGGAGCTTCCAAGGGGTGTGAGTTTGGAATTGGGTTATAATGAGCCAATGTATATATTTACCTAATATAAATTATAGGGAAAACCTTTTTTTAAAAAAAGATAATATTCCCAGGATTCGTTATTTATGAGTGAAAAACAAAAAAAGATGATGCTAATTATTTTGTAAAGTTTTATATGGTGTTTAAAGTGTCACGTGTACATATATTTTGCATTACTAACTGTAACAGTTATAAAATAAATTATAAAAATATTATTTATGTATTTATTGTTGCTTTAAATTAACAAAAATTATGTAATTGACTTACAACTTGGGAATATTTTTCCTTGCAACACGGCCACGATGTAACCAATTCTCGCAGGGTCGTCCCTCAGAGGTTTCCACAAATATTTATATACCAGAATTATTCAAATGTGTTCTTATCAATGTGATAAAAATGATGGTGAAAATGCATTGCAGAAGTCTCCCTTACATAATTATTGAAAAGATAGACTCATGGACTGACACTTAAGGAATAGTTGCAATTCTTTTCGAAATTATTTATAAATAAAACGTTTTTTTTTTTTTTTTTTTAAATAGAACAAGGTAAGGAGTATGTTCTTATTTTACTTTGATTCATTTTAGTGATTTTGAAATAATTTATTAAATCTTAAAAAAAAAACAATTTTCAATTTTTTTTATTGATTTTTAGTAATGTACATACACATAAAAAACATTTTTTAATCTCATATTAATTGATATTACATAAATTCCTAGTGCCAATGGCCAACACTTTAGAATGCTCTGCTGCTGGTAATCTGATAAAAAAAACGTAAATCTTATTAAATATTAGAAAGATAAAACCGTTTAAGGTTTTCAAAAGTGTATTAGCTACAATGTAAAGTAGTGAGTGTACAGCTTGTATAACCGTGTAAATTTGCTGTCCCCTTAAAATAACTCAACACACAGCCATTAATGTCTAAACCGCTGGCAACCAAAGTGAGTACACCCCTAAGTCACAATGTCCAAATTGGGCCCAAAGTGTCAATATTTTGTGCGGCCGCCATTATTTTCCAGCACTGCCTTAACCCTCTTAGGCATGGAGTTCACCAGAGCTTCACAGGTTGCCACTGGAGTCCTCTTCCCCTCCTCCATGATGACATCACAGAGCTGGTGGATGTTAGAGACCTTGCGCTCCTCCACCTTCTGTTTGAGGATTCCCCACAGATGCTCAATACGGTTTAGGTCTAGAGACATGCTTGGCCAGTCCATCACCTTTACCCTCAGCTTCTTAGCAAGGCAGTGGTCGTCTTGGAGGTGTGTTTGGGGTCGTTATGTTGGAATACTGCCCTGCAGCCCAGTCTCTGAAGGGAAGGGATCATGCTCTGCTTCAGTATGTCACAGTACATGTTGGCATTCATGGTTCCCTCAATGAACTGTAGCTCCCCAGTGCCGGCAGCACTCATGCAGCCCCAGACCATGACACTCCCAACACCATGCTTGACTGTAGGCAAGACACACTTGTCTTTGTACCCTTCATCTGGTTGCCGCCACACACACTTGACACCATCTGAACTAATTACATTTATCTTGGTCTCATCAGACCACAGGAGATGGTTCCAGAAATCCATGTCCTTAGTCTGCTTGTCTTCAGCAAACTGTTTGTGGGCTTTCTTGTGCATCATCTTTAGAAGAGGCTTCCTTCTGGGATGACAGCCATGCAGGCTAATTTAATGTACTGTGCGGCGTATAGTCTGAGCACTGACAGGCTGACCCCCAACCCCTTCAACCTCTGCAGCAATTCTGGCAGCACTCATACATCTATTTCCCAAAGACAACCTCAGGATTTGATGCTGGTCACATGCACTAAACTTCTTTGGTCTACCATGGTGAGGCCTGTTCTGAGTGGAATCTGTCCTGTTAAACCGCTGTACGGTCTTGGCCACCGTGCTGCAGCTTAGTTTCAGTGTCTTGGCAATCTTCTTATAGCCTAGGCTATCTTCATGTAGATCAACAATTCTGTTTTTCAGATCCTCAGAGAGCTCTTTGCCATGAGGTGCCATGTTGAACTTTTAGTGACCAGTATGAGAGAGTGAGAGTGATAACACCAAATTTAACACACCTGCTCCCCATTCACGCCTGAGACCTTGTAACACTAATGAGTCACATGACACCAGGGAGGGAAAATGGCGAATTGGGCCCAATTTGGACCATTTCACTTAGGGGTGTACTTACTTTTGTTGCCAGAGGTTTAGACATTAATGGCTGTGTGTTGAGTTATTTTAAGGGGACAGTAAATTTACACTGTTATACAAGCTGTACACTCACTACTTTACATTGTAGCTAATACACTTTTGAAAACCTTAAACGGTTTTATCTTTCTAATATTTAATAAGATTTACGTTTTTTTTTATCAGATTACCAGCAGCAGAGCTCGACAATAACACTATTACATTTTTTTTTTTTTTAATTTATAGGCTGACATGCAAAAAAACAAAAAAACAAAAAAAACAATTTTTAACTAGAGGTTATTGATGCTCAGGCCAAATTTAGCAGTTTTAACTTGCGTCAGTTGACTTGACAATAACACTAATACATTTCTTTTAATTATAGCCCGACATGCAAAAAAGTTAAAAAAAAAAAAAAAAAAACAATTTTTAAATATTATTATTTTTTTTTAAATCCTAGACAAATATTTAAATCTTGAAAAATTTCAAGCCGTGAGGTGGCGGTGTTCATCTGTAGACATCCTGCTCGTGATTGCTACATAGCTGGCATAGAGATCACACAATCAGAAACCACTCTGATTGGTTCCCTGTTATAAATGGGTACCCAACGGTTCCGTGTTCATAGTGGTAACCCAACTTGTCAGATGCAGCCAGGATGGAGAGCCAGCAGCCGCACAAAAAGCCAACCGCTGTCTCTTTTAAAAATGGAATGCTTATAAACATATCCCCATCACAGGGCTTTGTACTGGAGGAAATAATTTTCAGACTGCAATCCAAAATGGGTTAAACATCTCTGCTACAAATGTATCTTTTTTATCTGCTTTGTACAATAATCACAATGATATTTGCCGCGTGTCCTTGAGTGAAATACTCGTCATCGTGTTTAATATCCTTTCGAAAATGTTTTTAAATGACATGTTTAATAATTTTTAAATATTTATTTTTTTAAAGATTAAATATTAAATTAATTTTTTATTTAAACATTGAACGGGAACGAATAAGGGGTAATAGGGTAAATAATCTCCCACCCATAAAAAAGGACTTAATAATACAATTTTTGTATGCGATGAATGGGAACGTAAAAAATTGTACAACTGGGAAGGACTTCCACCTCCTCTGGTTTGCCATGTCTTCACATTCCAAGCTCGTGATTTTCACACTCATCTTTCTCATGTATTCAATAACAATGTTGGGGAATGTCATCATCGTTGGTCTTATATGTCTGATATCTCACCTTCGTACCCCCATGTATTTTTTCCTGTGTAATCTCTCCATCCAGGACATCATTTATGTCTCGGCTACCCTTCCTAAATTTTTAGCGACCACAAAATCCGGGGATGACAGGATCGCGTTCCCGGCATGCATCGCCCAGTTGTTCCTTTTTATCTTTTGCATAGGGACAGAATTTTTGCTCCTGACGTCGATGGCTTATGACCGATATGTTGCCATTTGTGTTCCTCTACACTATGCGGTTATAATGAACAAGATAACTTACATTGTACTTGCTACCATGTCTTGGCTGGTAGGGTTCTTCAATGCGCTAACTCAGTCTCTGATGTTGTTGTATTCCGAATTCTGCAACTCCCATGACGTTGATCATTTTTATTGCGATCTGAAAACCATGATACACCTGGCCACCAGTGACACCACATATGTCAAAACTTTCCTGTCTGTAATAACAGTTGTTTTGGGATTTTTACCCCTTTTCTGTATTTTGGCTTCCTATATATGCATCATCTCCAGCGTCATAAGGATGCGTGGTTCAGGGGTCAGGGTCAAGGCTTTCTCCAGCTGCTCCTCCCATCTCATGGTTGTGTTGTTGTTCTATGGGCCATCGCTGGGTTCCTATACAATCCCGCAGTCCGAGCATTCTCAGAAACAGGACAAGATCCTCTCCTTGCTGTACACGGCATTGGTCCCACTGTTGAACCCCTTGGTTTATACCTTAAGGAACAAAGAGGTCTTGAGAGCAATAAAGCTCATGAAAGGCAAATTATTTGAAAGCCAAATGCCCAAATTCTCTCACTCTACAAGACTCTGGTCTGGCCGCATCTGGAGTATGCCGTCTATTTCTGGGCACCGGTCCTAAGGAAGGATGTGCTGGAACTGAAGAGAGTCCAGAGAAGGGCAACAATGATAATAAAGGGACTGGAGGACTTCAGCTATGAGGAAAGACTACAAACATTGAACCTATTCCCTCTGGAGAGGAGACGCTTGAGAGGGGATATTATATCAATGTACAAATACTGAACTGGTGACCTAACATAGGGAACAAACTATTTAGCAAAAGGGAATTTGAAAAGACACGCGGCCATTCACTAAAATTTAAAAGAGAAGCGGTTGAACCTTAAACTGTGTAAAGGGTTCTTTACTGTCAGAGCGGTATGGATGTGGAATTCTCTTCCGCAAGCAGTGGTATCAGAAGGGAGCATTGATCGTTTCAAAAAAACTGTTAGATGGGCACCTTAACCACTTGCCGACCACCCGCCTCAGTTGAACGGCGCCAGTCTGGCTCATACAGGCAAAGCGTCGCACATGTATAACTCGGCCATGTTTCCTCCTCCAACAACCCCCAACAGACAGTTGTACGGCAGCAGTCTGGCTCGTACAGGCAAAGCGTCGTACATGTACGGTGCTCGCCCCCAGCCCTGCTGATGATCTGATTGGGTTCAGAACCGATCAGTCAACAGGTCCAGGCCAATGATTTTTGGCCTGGACCTGTTGATCGGCCCTGCCCAATCAGATACTGACTGTGCCTGTGTAATGTAAACACAGGCACAGAAAAGACCCACTCTCCCCTCCCGAAATCCTTTTTGGATTCATCAAAAGAAGAGAGAGGATCAAAACTGTGAGTACGGCACCAAGCACCCACACACACACCTAGGCTAGGCACATTTAACCCCCAATCACCCCCCCATTTAACCCCTACACCCCCTTTCACAACACACACTGTATACAGTATATAGCAGTTTCCTATATACCTGTATTAGTGTGACTTGTGACCTAGTTTAGTGCTTGCGGCCGTTCCTTTTAGGCTTAGGATACCCGCCACCCCCCCAATAAAGATTAAACCCCCTGATCCCCCCCTGATCGCCCCCAGTTAACCCCTTCCCCCCTGTCACATTGCACACTATATACAGGTAATATAGTGCTTTACTGTATTTTTGTATTAGTGTGATTGTGACTTCAGTTAGCGCTAGCGAGTTAGTTTCTGTCCCAAGTAGGTTTAGGGTCCCCGCCAACCCCCAATAAAGATTTAACCCCCTGATCACCCCCAATTAATCCCTGCACCCCCTGTCTCAGCACACACTGTATACAGTATATAGCAGTTTCCTATATACCTGCATTAGTGTGACTTGTGACCTGGTTTAGTGCTTGCGGCCGTTACTTTTAGGGTTAGTATACCTGCCACCCCCCAATGAATATTTAACCCCCTGATTCCTCCCTGATCACCCCCAGTTAACCCCTTCCCCCCTGTCACATTGCACACTATATACAGGTAATATAGTGTTTTTCTGTATATATGTGATAGTGTGATTGTGACTTCAGCTAGCGCTAGCAAGTTAGTTTCTCTCCCAAGTAGGTTTAGGGTCCCAGCCACCCCCCCAATAAAGATTTAACCCCCTGATCCCCCTGATCACCCCCAGTTAACCCCTTCATTGCCCTGTCACAGTGTCACTTTTATAGTGTACAGTTTTTTTTCTGATCACTATTATTAGTGTCACAGGTGACATTAGTTAGTGTTAGCATCAGTCTAGGATAGCGCAGATCCCCGGCGCATAGTTAGAAATATTAGTTAACCCCTTGATTACCACATACACAAACATACACCTCCATTACTAGTATAGTGTTTGAACAGATCAATATCTGATCTGATTAGAACTATACTAGCGTCCTCAATAGTTTAGGGTTCCCAAAACGTGGTGTTTGCACGATCAGCACTGATTCCTGCCAGCACCTTCGTTTAGCCCCTCCACCCAGCCCACCCCACCCATGCAAGTGTAGTAATCAATAGATTACTGTCACTTCCAAAAAACACAAAACTGCTGTGTTAGCAGAGTCAGGCCTGATCCCTGCTAGCATTAGCAGTTTTTTGTAGCAACCAAATAGTCCTTGACAACCAGATGCTTTTTTACCTGTGAGTCACCCTACTGTACCTGTAAATTTAGTTGCTAAAATGACCAAACGGTGGCCTACAGTATACTGACCATGTCAGGTGAGAGCGATGGGGAAGCCTCACTGGCAGAATCAGGGTCAGTATACGAACCTGAAGAGAGCAGTGGCTCCCTGACAGACAGCTCTGACGACGGATGGGTCCCAGGTAGGACCAGGAGTTGCTGAGGTGCAGGAATCGCAGGATGCTCGTATGGAGAAGAGAGCCAGTACTAGTGTTGCTCACCCTTCTGGTGAACTGGCAAGCACCAGCAACCTAGTACACCCTGGACCTTGAACAACCAGCACTGCAGTAACACTTGGTGACGTGGCGAGTCCCATAAGTGCAGTTGAAGCTGGTGCGGTGGCTAGCACAAGTAGTGGCCCGCAGCCACAGCGTATTCGAAGATAGGCCCGTAGAGCCCATAGTACCCTCCCTGATGTGCTGCCATATCCTAATTGGCAGCCCACTGATACTACAGCGCCCGTACTTCCCCCATTCACTGCCCAACCTGGAATACACGTGGAAACAGCCAATTTTACTCCCCTGAATTTTTATGAGCAGTTTTTCACGGCAGATCTTTTCCGATCTATTGTGGACCAAAGCAATTTTTACGCTGGTCAATTCATCGCCAAATTCACCCCTTGCCAGACAATTCGGCTGGAAACCTAAAATGGTTTCCGAGTTTAAAACTTTTCTGGGCCTTTCCATCAACATGGGCATAACCAAAAAGAGTGAATTGCGGTTATATTGGTCCATTAGCCCAATTCACCATATGCGCGTGTTCTCTGCTTCCATGTCCAGGGCGAGATACGAGCAAATTCTGCGGTTTATGCACTTCAACGACAATGAAATCTGTTGTCCTCGGGGAGACCCTGAATATGACTGGCTCCACAAAATTCGTCCCCTCGTAAACCACTTCAATCAGTGGTTTTCAGCCTTGTTTACCCCCCAACAAGTTGTCTGTGTTGATGAGTGCCTGATTACGTTTACTGGCCGCCTTGCTAGGAAACAGTACCTCCCCAGCACGCATGCCAGATAGGAGGTCAAGCTGTATAAGCTGTGTAATAGGGCCACTTGCTACACAGTTAGTTTCTGGTTTACGAGGGAAAAGATAGCACTGTGGAGCCCCCCAACTGCCCAGACTACATAGGGAGCAGCGGCAAGATAGTTTGGGACTTGGTGACACCCTTATTCGGAAAGGGGTACAATTTGTACGTGGACAATTATTATACAAGCATGCCACTTTTTAGTCACTTGCTTGAATTACAAATTGGCGCATGTGGCACCATGCGACCTAATCGCCTGGGCTTCCCCCAACAGCTTGCAGATTCCCGTCTTAGTCGGGGGGAGAAAGCCTGCTTGAAAACGGACAAATTGCTTGCAGTGAAGTGCAGGGATACACGGAATGTTTTCATTCTGTCCTCTCTTCATGCAGACATGACAGCCTAAATGACTACGGCAACTGGTGTTATGGAGAAACCCCTCTGTGTCCACGAATATAACCTTAATATGGGAGGAGTGGACCTCAACGACCAGCTTTTTGCGCCGTACTTAGTTGCCCGTAAAGCCAGACGCTGGTACAAAAAAGTGTCTGTTTATTTATTCCAATTGGCTATGCTGAACGCTTTTGTACTATACAGAGCGTCAGGACAAACCGGATCCTTCCGAGAATTCCAGGAAGAGATCATCGGTGCCTACCTGTATCCAGGAGATGCTCCTTCCCAACTTCCCCTACCAGATGCAGTGAGCTGGCTGCATGAGAGGCATTTTCCCCATGTCCTCCTGTGTACCCCTACCCAATGAAACCTCCAAAGAAGATGTCGCGTCTGTAGCAGGCGCGGATTTAGGCGTGACACCCGCTATTATTGTCCCACCTGTCCTGACCAACCTGGTCTCTGCATTGGGGACTGTTTCCAATACTACCAGACACTAGTGGAGTATTAGCGTAGGGTACAGCACGACACAGTTTAGGGGACACTAACACAGGGTCTCGAAAGATGTTCAATGGCTATCGACATATTAAGAGACCCTAACCTGGAAAGTTGCAGTTCAAAAAAAAAAATTACAAAAAAAATTACAAAAAGTTGTAAATAATTATATAAAAAGTTACAAAAAAATGAAAAAAATAAATAAAATAAAAAAGCCAAAAATAGTTGTCATTTGAGTTATTTTTCTGTTCTTCTACTCTTCCTACTGTACTTTGTTATTGTATTTCATTCTAATGTTAACCAGTTTGCCTTGCAGGTACACTCATTGGCTGCCATACTGATTTTATATATTCTGACACAAACAGCGTTTGCGCTGAGCATATATGGATACCTCTGATGGCAGCAGCTGTGGTAGGCTGATTTCACCACTGCAGTTAAAATACATTTAGGTATACGTGGAATATTGTCATGTATACCCACCATCAAATAAGTGGGTTTGGATGTTTGGACGGTTAATGGTGGGTATACCACACAATTTTCTTGCAGAGATTTCTGTTAGGTTCTCTTTTTTTGTTCAGCCCACAGGCTGCATGAAAAAAAAAAAAAACCCTACACTATATGCCAAACAAGGACTAGCAATGTACTGGTACGTTGCTGGACTTTGAGTGGTTATACTAGGATGATGCCTGCAGATTTAGGCATCATCTTGGTATCATTTTTTACAGCCAGTGGTCGGCTTACATGTAAAAGTGATCCGAGCAGATAATTAGCCGCTAGACTGCTTTTACAAGCAGTGGAAGGGGACTCCCCCCACCCCCCTCCCGCCGCCTTCCACGGTTTTTCTCGGGCTCTCCTGTCCCTCCGGTTAACCCGAGAGTGTAGCCGGTGGTTCAGTTACCTAACCATAGAGCTGATTGGAGACGAGAATAGCCTAAGATACCGGAAGCTACGAGCATTTCATGACTTCTGTTTCGCCAGAAATAAACAGCGCCATTGGGAAATTTGGAAAGCATCTTATCACACCAATCTTAGTGTGGTTAGATGTGTTAAGGTCAGAGGAGAGATCTAGAGTCTAAAAGACACCAATTTTTTTTTAAAAAAGAGTACCTGTCACTACAGATTGCTATCATAGGGGATATTTAAATTCACTGTAATAACAAAAAAAATGATTAAAAAAAAAATGATTAAAAAAAAAAATGATTAAAAAAAAAATGAAAGGAAAGGTGTCAGAATAACATAAAAAAGCAAAATAAAAA
The DNA here is from genome assembly GCF_965119305.1 of Pelophylax lessonae. Lineage (NCBI taxonomy): Eukaryota > Metazoa > Chordata > Amphibia > Anura > Ranidae > Pelophylax > Pelophylax lessonae. The sequence continues at coordinate 6,901,369 of NC_138775.1, forward strand.
AAAAAAAAATCAAGTTGTCACTAAATTATATATTGCTCACGCATGCCATGGGTATATGTGAAATGACACCCTAAAATACATTCCGCTGCTTCTCCTGAGTACAGGGAGTGTGAGACTTTTTGGGAGCCTAGCTGTGTACGGGACCCCGATAGCCAATCACCATCTTCAGGTTTTCTAATGGCGTAAATTGCACATTTTACCTCCGCACTACCTGTCACAGTTTTAGAGGTCCTGAAATTTCAAGATAGCACAAAACTCCCCGAAATGACCCCATTTTGCAAAGTAGACACTCCAGTCTAGCCACGTACAGGACCACGAAAACCAATCGCCACCTTCAGGCTTTCTAAGGGCGTAAATTGTTGACTTCACTCCTTACTACCTATCATAGTTTTGAAGGCCATGAAATGTCAATATAGCACAAAACCCCCCCAAATGACCCCATTTTGCAAAGTAGACACGCCAAGCTATTTGCTGAGAGGCATGGCGAGTATTTTGCAGCTCTCATTTATTTGGAAAATGAAGAAAAATAGGAAAATGCTTTTTGTTTTCTCTTTTTTCAATTTCCAAAACTTTGTGACAAAAAAACATGCCTCTCTGCAAATCGCCTAGGGTGTCTACTTTCCGAAAAGGGGTTATTGGGGGGGGGGGGGGGGGTTTGCTGTCTTGGCATTTTATGGCCTCTGAAACTGTAATAGGTAGTCAGGAGTGAAATCAACAATGTACGCCCTTGGAAAGCCTGAAGGTGGTGATTGGTTTTCGGGGTCCTGTATGCGGCTAGACTGCAAAAAAGTCTCACACATGGGATATCCCCATACTCAGGAGAAGCAGCAGAATATATTTTGGGGTGTCATTCCACATATACCCATGGCATTTGTGAGCAATTTATCTTTTAGTGACAACTTTGTGTTAAAAAAAAAAATTAATATTTCCAAAACTTGTGGCAAAATATAAAATATTCCATGGACTCACCATACCTCTCAGCAAACAGCTTGGGGTGTCTGCTTTCCAAAATGGGGTCATTTGGGGGGGTTTGTGGTATTTTGACATTTCAGGGCCTCCTAAACCGTGATAGGTAGTGAGAAAATGCAATGAAAAATGTACGCCCTTTGAAATTCTGAAGGTGGTGATTGTTTTTCAGGGTCCCGTACACAGCTAGGCTCCCAAAAAGTATCACACATGTGGTATCCCTGTACTCAGGAGAAGCAGCAGAATATATTTTGGGGTGTAATTACACATATACCCATGGCATGTGTGAGCAATATATCATTTCAATGACAACTTTGTGTAAGAAAAAAACTTTTTTAGTCATTTTTCAAACACCTGTGACAAAAAAATTAAATATTCAATGAGCTCAACATGCCTCTCAGGACATTCCTTATGATGTCTACTTTCCAAAAAGTGGTAATTTGGGGGGGGGGGGGCTTGTACTGCCCTGCCATTTTAGCACTTCATGAAATGAGATAGGCAGTCAGAAAGTAAAAGCTGCATAAATTCCAGTATTTACACCATAGATTGTAGACGCTATAACTTTTGCGCAAACCAATAAAAATACCCTCATTGAGATTTTTTTTGTCAAAGACATGTAGCTAAATACATTTTGGCCAAAATATATGACATAAATTGAGTATATTGGATATTTTTTAAAAGACAAAGTTAAACATATAATTTTTTTTTCAAAATTGTCGCTCTTTTTTTTATTAATATCGCAAATAAAAAGCACAGAGGTGATCAAATACCACCAAAAGAAAACTCTGTTTGTGGGAAAAAAAGGACGTAAATTTTGTTTGGGTACAGCATTGCATGACCGCGCAATTGTCAGTTAAAGTCACGCAGTGCCAAGTTGAAAAAAGGGGCCTGGTCATTGAGCAGCCAAATCCCCCGGGGCTTAAGTGGTTAAATACAAAAATAGTAGCCCACTTGAAAAAAAAATAATTAAATTAACTTTGTGCATGAGATGTTGGGGGCGCATGCGCTGCTCCTGCTGTGATTAGACACAGCGGGAGCCAATCAGCGGGTCAAACGACCATGATGGCTGCTGGGACCCACCGATCTTTCGGTGGAATGACAGAATGGCAGTATGCCTATGTAAACAAGGCAGACCGCTATTCTGTCAGGGAGGAAAAGAGAGATCTTGTGTTTCAGCTAAGCTGAAACACACATCTCTCTTTTCTTCAAGTGCATCCACTCCCCCCCCACAGTAAGAAAGCACTTCATAGGTGCACACCTAACCTCTTGATCTTCTGTGGTGTTAATCCCTTTCCCGCCAGTGTAATTTATACAGTAACAGTGCATTTTTATTAGCACTGATCACTGTATTGGTGTCACTGGTCCCCAAAATATGTCACGAGGTGTCAGATTTGTCCGCCGAAATGACGTGTTCCCGTTAAAAATCGCTATTCCCCACCATTACTAGTAAAAATAATAAAAATAATAAAAAGTCCGTAAATGTATCCCATAGTTTGTAGACTCTATAACTTTTACTCAAACCAATCAATTTACACTTATTAGGATTTTTTTTTTTAATCAAAAATATGTAGCAGAATACATATTGGCCTGAATTGATGAAAAAATTTGTTTTTTAAAAATATTTATTGGTTATGTTTTATGGCGGAATGTAAAAAAATTATGTTTTTTTCAAAATTGTGGTTCTTTTTTTTAAAATAGATAATTTCCGTGCTACGATATGTGTAACAAGGCCGCAGCCTACCTCACATATCCCAAATGTGGGATATGAAATTAAATGGATATGAAAAGGAGGGATAGGTGGCGCTGCCTGAGAAAAGCTACAAGTGCATCAGACAAAAAAGTGCTATTTCTTTAAGCCCATTGTGTGTAAAAAATATATACAGTATCTAACAAAAGTGAGTACACCCCTCACATGTTTGTAAATATTTTATTCTATCTTTTCATGTGACAACACTGAAGAAATGACACTTTGCTACAATGTAAAGTAGTGAGTGTACAGCTTGTATAACAGTGTAAATTTATGTCCCCTCAAAATAACTCAACACACAGCCATTAATGTCTAAACCGCTGGCAACAAAAGTGAGTACATCCCTAAGAGACAATGTCCAAATTGAGCCTGATTAACCATTTTCCCTCCCCGGTGTCATGTGACTCGTTACATTCAAAAAAGGAGGTTTGGTTCCTCAGGCCAAAGAAAAGAAAGGTGGGATTTTGTAGGCAAGGTGAACTATGTCAATTTTATTAAAAGATATATACATACATATAGCAAGGTGAAGAAAAAACAAAAACAAAAAAAGGCTGAATAATTCATGTGACAGGTTTACAGATCATTATGAACCATTTTACTTATTTAAGATTGGAGTGGTGATTCCCGGTTGTAGAACTGGGGTTCCGACGCGTTTCGGCACTAGTAGCCTTTATCAAGGAACAAATACCACCATATTCTAGATTCCAGGATTAGTTATGAACATAAAACAGCGGGAGGGTTCTCAAGTCCAGAAGCCCACCAGGCTTGTGACTGGATCCTGGGCTTGTTGGGTCTCAGGTTGTGAAAAAAACTCTTGGGGATAGATGAAGGCCTGTGGTATGTAGAGAACCGCACTTCTATGTGATGCCACAAACACCTGGTTTCCGTTTAAGGCTGTAAAAGACACTTATTGTTCTCCAATAGTCCCTGGAAGAAAGAACCTGTGGCCTTAAAGTTTTGATGATCCCCAGAAATTTCTGAGTTCATGGGGTCAAGGAAAAACCCTTCGTCCTATGGATGCAAGGTCCATAGACTTGTATTTGGTTGTAGGCTGGTTCCCTGGGATGATGGAGGTTGAAGTGTTTGGGGAGGTATAAACCGGCGGCTCCTGGATCTTCCCTCCTCGCTGGTGGGCTTCTGGACTTGAGAACCCTCCCGCTGTTTTATGGGCATAACTAATCCTGGAATCTAGAATATGGTGGTATTTGTTCCTTGATAAAGGCTACTAGTGCCGAAACGTGTCGGAACCCCAGTTCTACAACCGGGAATCACCACTCCAATCTTAAATAAGTAAAATGGTTCATAATGATCTGTAAACCTGTCACATGAATTATTCAGCCTTTTTTTGTTTTTGTTTTTTCTTCACCTTGCTATATGTATGTATATATCTTTTAATAAAATTGACATAGTTCACCTTGCCTACAAAATCCCACCTTTCTTTTCTTTGGCCTGAGGAACCAAACCTCCTTTTTTGAATGTACCCAGGGATGATGGCAACACAATTTTCTATGTATATCTCTAAAAACCACCCCCAGATGTGACTCGTTACAAGCTCTCAGGTGTGAATGGGGAGCAGGTGTGTTAAATTTGGTGTTATCGCTCTCACTCTCTCATACTGGTCACTGGAAGTTCAACATGGCACCTCATGGCAAAGAATTCTCTGAGGATATGAAAAAAAGAATTGTTGCTCTACATAAAGATGGCATAGGCTATAGAAAGATTGCCAAGACCCTGAAACTGAGTTGCAGTACGGTGGCCAAGACTATACAGCGGTTTAACAGGACAAGTTCCACTCAGAACAGGCCTCGCCATGGTCGACCAAAGAAGTTAAGTGCACGTGCTCAGCGTCATATCCAGTGGTTGTCTTTGGGAAATAGACGTATCAGTGCTGCCAGCATTGCTTTAGAGCATGGGTGTCCAACCTTTTGGCTTCTCTGGGCCACATTGAGTGTAGAGAAATTTTCTCGGGCTGCATATAAAATATATACTATATTTAAGGTATATAAGTAAAAAAATGCAACCGCGCCCTTCCCACGCCACCGTGGCCCCCGCACTTATTTAACACAACTAGAGGATGATCAAATGAAATTGAATCAGTATACAGAGGTTTACTTCTTCTAAATGATAATAAAGGAACACTCTAACCACCATGACCACCTCAGTGATTTCAAGTGGTCATGGTGGTAGGAGTCAGAAACACTGCACATGCTCCCCCCCCCCCCCCTCTGAGGCAGCCTCTGCCTAGCGTTAGTTGGAAGCTGCTGTGGCAGTGCCCCCGACCTGACTTCCTTCCTCCCCAGCAAAAAATTGTCAGGGGGCAGTGGGCCGCATTGCCTGATGTTCTGGGCTGCAGGTTGGACATGCCTGCTTTAGAGGTTGAAGGGGTGGGGGGTCAGCCTGTCAGTGCTCAGACCATACGCCGCACACTGCATGAAATTGGTCTGCATAGTTGTCATCCCAGAAGGAAGCCTCTTCTAAAGATGATGCACAAGAAAGCCCACAAACAGTTTGCTGAAGACAAGCAGACTAAGGACATGGATTACTGAAACCATCTCCTGTGGTCTGATGAGACCAAGATTTTTTTGGTTCAGATGGTGTCAAGCGTGTGTGGGGGCAACCAAGTGAGGAGTACAAAGACAAGTGTGTCTTCCTACAGTCATGCATGGTGGTGGGAGTGTCATGGTCTGGGGCTGCATGAGTGCTGCCGGGACTGGAGAGTCACAATTCATTGAGGGAACCATTGATGCCAACATGTACTGTGACATACTGAAGCAGAGCATGATCCCCTCCCTTCAGAGACTGGGCTGCAGGGCAGTATTTCAACATGATAACGACCACAAACACACCTCCAAGATGACCACTGCCTTGCTAAAGTAGCTGAGGGTAAAGGTGATGGACTGGCCAAGCATGTCTCCAGACCTAAACCCTATTGAGCATCTGTGGGGCCTCCTTAAAAGAAAGGTGGAGGAGCGCAAAGTCTCTAACATCCACCAGCTCTGTGATGTCATCATGGAGGAGGGGAAGAGGACTCCAGTGGCAACCTGTGAAGCTCTGATGAACTCCATGCCCAAGAGGGATAAGGCAGTGCTGGAAAATAATGGCGGCCACACAAAATATTCACACTTTGGGCCCAATTTGGACATTTTTACTTAGGGGTGTCCTCACTTTTGTTGCCAGCGGTTTAGACATTAATGGCTGTGTGTTGAGTTATTTTGAGGGGACAGCAAATTTACACTGTTATACAAGCTGTACACTCACTACTTTACATTGCAGCAAAGAGTCATTTCTTCAGTGTTGTCACATGAAAAGATAGAATAAAATATTTACAAAAATGTGAGGGGTGTACTTACTTTTGTGAGATACTGTATATACATATAAGTGATGTGTATGCAATACACTAGTATAACCAAATTCCAGCGCACTATAGAGTGCATTAGAAGATTTTCCCCCATTTATTGCGATTCGGCACTGCTTCACTTTAATGGACAATTGCCCAGTCGTGCTACGCTGTACCCAAATAAAATTGATCTCCTTTTTTTTCCCACAAATAGAACTTTCTTTTGGTGGTATTTGATTACATCTGTGGTTTATATTTTTTGCACTATAAACAAAAAAAGAGCGACAATTCTGAAAAAAACAAAACAATATTTTTCACATTCTGCTATATAACATTCCCAATAAAAACATTTTTAAAATCCCAATAAGCGTATTTTGATTGGTTTGCGCAAAGTTATGACGTCAACAAACTAGAGGAACGATTTATGTCATTTTTATTTATTTATTTATTTTTTTTACTAGTAATGGCGGCTATCGGAGATTTTTTTGCGGGACTGCGACATTGCGGCGGACAGATCGGACCCCTAACTGACATTTTCTGACACTTTTGGGGGGACCAGTGACATTACTACAGTAATCAGAGCTAAAAATATGCACTGTTACTGTACTAATGATACTGGCAGGGAAGGGGTTAACCCAGGGGCGATCAAAGGGTTAAATGTTTGCCTAGGGGGTGCTTTCTAACAGTGAAGGGGATGGGTTTGTGGAATGAATACAGAGACCTGTGATCCTAAATAGAAGTGTCACAGGCACTCTGTGATAATTTCAGAGAGAACAACGGTCTGCTGTGTTTACAACAGCAGACCGTCGTTCTCTCTCTGCGGGAAACAATCGTGGGTGCCCGGCGGCATCTCGCTGCCTAGTGGGGGCAGGAGTGTGGCGGAGGTGTGTGCTCGCCCCCCAGCACCACTCCCGCGACCGACATACCTGTACATCGTTTTGCGCTGCTGAGTCAGCCTGCCGCAGTAAATCTGCGGCGGGCGATCGGCAAGTGGATTAAATTCATTATTTTCCTCAAAATTTTACAAACAATCCCCCATAATGACAATGTGAAAAAAGTTTTTTTGAAGATTTGGAAATCTTTCCAAATTTATTAAAAATAAAAAACGAAAAAAAATCCCATGCACATAAGTATTCACACCCTTTGCTCAATACTTTGGTGAAGCTCCTTTGGCACCAATTACAGCCTCCAGTATTTTTGAGTATGATTCTACAAGCTTGGCACTCCTATTTCTGGTCAGTTTCTCCCATTCTTCTTTACAGGACCTCTCAAGCTCCATCAGGTTGGATGGGGGAGGGTCGGTGCACAGCCATTTTCAGATCTCTCCAGAGATGTTCAATTGGGTTCAAGTCTGGGCTCTGGCTGAGCATGGACATTCACAGAGTTGTCCCGTAGCCATTCCTTCATTATCTTGGCTGTGTGCTTTGGGTTGTTGTCCTGTTGGAAGATGAACCTTCACCCCACTCCAGGGGAGGACTGAGCGGTCGGGCACTTCAGACGTGGTCGCTGCCCAGTACAGAATTACCCGGTGATACGTAGTGGGAGGAGGGGAGGGGCTTGGCGGCTGGTGCTGCTTCAGTGTTAGGAGGGGAGCTGGGGAGGGGCCCGGCGGCCGGCGCTGCTTCAGTGAGTGGAGGGGCCCAGGCTAGCGCTGTATTTCTATGGTGTCCTGTGTGCGGGACGTGTCGGCATCGCATACTGATGTGACGTCGACGTGCCCCACCTCCACAGGCCGTGATACGGGTAATGGTCGATAACGTCACTGGAGACGAGTTCCTGGATGCCTGCGATTGCGAAGGAGTGCCCTCTTCGTCTTCTTCAATCCCTGCCTCATCCCTCGATCCCTGGCGGTTTCTGTATGATGGGAGTAGTTCTTGTAACATATGGCCTCTATGTGAAATCCAGCTCCACTCAACGGTCTCTCCTGTGAGGAATGATGTGTACATACATTTGCATTATCCCACACAATTTTAATAAAAATATATGAATCATACATTTTTCATATATTTTTATTAAAATTGTGTGGGATAATGCAAATGTATGTACACATCATTCCTTACAGGAGAGACCATTGAGTGGAGCTGGATTTCACATAGAGGCCATATGTTACAAGAACTACTCACAATCAAACAGAAAATGTCAGGGATCGAGGGATGAGGCTGGGATTGAAGAAGATGAAGAGGGCGCTCCTTCGCAATTGCAGGCATCCAGGAACTCATCTCCGATGAGGTTACCGACCGTTACCCGTATCACAGCCAGCCAGAAAGCCTGCCAGTTCCAGCCACAGGCCCACAGCCAGCAAGCCACAGGCCCACCGCCAGCAAGCCACAGCCTGCCAGCCAGCCAGAAAGCATGCCATTTCCAGCCACAGGCCCACAGTCAGCAAGCCACAGGCCCACCACCAGCAAGCCACAGCGTGCCAGCCAGCAAGCCTGCCAGCCACAGGCCCACAGCCAGCAAGCCACAGCCTGCCAGCCAGCCAGCCAACAAACCACAGACTGCCAGCCAACCAGCAAGCCTGCCAGTGCCAGCCACAGGCCCACAGCCAGAAAGCCAGAGGCCCACAGCCTGCCAGCCACCCAGCCAGCAAGCCACAGCCTGCCAGCCAGCCAGCCAGCAAACCTGCCAGTGCCAGCCACAGCCAGCAAGCCACAGCCTGCCCTACCCGTATCACAGCCAGCCAGAAAGCCTGCCAGTTCCAGCCACAGGCCCACAGCCAGCAAGCCACAGGCCCACCGCCAGCAAGCCACAGCCTGCCAGCCAGCAAGCCTGCCAGTGCCAGCCACAGGCCCACAGCCAGCAAACCACAGGCCCACCGCCAGCAAGCCACAGCCTGCTAGCCAGCCAGCAAGCCTGCTAGTGCCAGCCACAGGCCCACAGCCAGCAAACCACAGGCCCACAGCCAGCAAGCCACAGCTTGCCAGCCAGCCACAGGCCCACAGCCAGCCAGCCAGCCAGCAAGAGTGCCTGCCAGTGCCAGACACAGGCCCTCAGCCAGCAAGCCACAGCCTGCCAGCCAGCAAGCCTGCCAGTGCTAGCCACAGGCCCACAGCCAGCCAGCCACAGCCTGCCAGCCAGCCAGCAAGCCTGCCAGTGCCAGCCACAGGCCCACAGCCAGCCAGCCAGCAAGCCTGCCAGTGCCAGACACAGGCCCACAGCCAGCAAGCCACAGCCTGCCAGCCAGCAAGCCTGCCAGTGCCAGCCACAGGCCCACAGCCAGCAAGCCACAGCCTGCCAGCCAGCCAGCAAGCCTGCCAGTGCCAGCCACAGGCCCACAGCCAGCCAGCAAGCCTGCCAGTGCCAGTCACAGGCCCACAGCCAGCAAGCCACAGCCTGCCAGCCAGCAAGCAAGCTACAGCCTGCCAGTGCCAGTCACAGGCCCACAGCCATAAAGGCACAGGCCCACAGTGAGCAAGCCACAGGCCCACAGCCAGCCACAGTCTGCCAGCCAGCAAGCCACAGCCTGCCAGTCAGCCAGCAAGCTGCCAGTGCCAGCCACAGGCCCACAGCCAGCAAGCCACAGCCTGCCAGCCAGCCAGCAAGCCACAGCCTGCCAGTGCCAGCCACAGGCCCACAGCCAGCAAGCCACAGCCTGCCAGTGCCAGCCACAGGCCCACAGCCAGCAAGCCACAGCCTGCCAGCCAGCCAACAAACCACAGACTGCCAGCCAACCAGCAAGCCTGCCAGTGCCAGCCACAGGCCCACAGCCAGAAAGCCACAGGCCCACAGCCTGCCAGCCACCCAACAAGCCACAGCCTGCCAGCCAGCCAGCAAACTTGCCAGTGCCAGCCACAGTCAGCAAGCCACAGCCTGCCAGCCACAGCCAGTCAGCAAGCCTGCCAGTGCCAGCCACAGGCCCACAGCCTGCCAGCGGTAGCCAGCAAGACCACAGCCTGCCAGCGGTAGCCAGCAAGACCACAGCCTGCCAGCTATAGCCAGCAAGACCACAGCTTTCCAGCCAGCAACTGTAATTAAAGTAAGAGGAGCCAACTTGGCCTAGGTATCAGAGAGCTATGTTGTGTTGTTTTATTGTGGGTGTGGCTGGAGGCGGGTGTGGGTGTGGATGGAGGCGTGACAAGGGTGTATCTGGCGGCAGAACATGGGTGGGGCCTGGAAGGGGCCCTTGATTTATTTTGCCCGGGGCCCTGAGGGTTCTCAGTCCCCCCCTGCCCCAGTCTGAGGTCCAGAGTGCTCTGGAGCAGGTTTTCATCAAGTATGTCTCTGTACATTGTTGCATTCATCTTTCCCTCCATCCTGACTAGTCTCCCAGTTCCTGCCACTGACAAACATCCCCACAGCATGATTCTGCCACCACCATGCTTCACAATATGGATGGTATTGGCCAGGTGATGAGCAGTGCCTGGTTTCCTCCAGGCATGACGCTTGCTATTCAAGCCAAAGTGTTCAATCTTTGTTTCATCAGAGCAGAGAATTTTGTTTCTCATGGTCTGAGAGTCCTTCAGGTGCGTTCTGGCAAACTCCAGGCGGGCTATCATGTTTACTGAGGAGTGGCTTCCGTCTGGCCACAACCATACAGGCCTGATTGGTGGAGTGCTGCAGAGATGGAGGTTCTTCTGGAAGGTTTCCTCTCTCCACAGAGAAATGCTGGAGCTCTGTCAGAGTGACCATCGGGTTCTTGGTCACCTCCCTGACTAAGGCCCTCCTCCCCCAATTGCTCAGTTTGGCCGAGCGGCCCACACTAGGAAGAGTCCTGGTGATTCCAAACTTCTTCCATTTACGAATGATAGAGGCCACTGTGCTTATTGGGACCTTCAATGCTTCAGAAATGTTTCTGTACCCTTCCCCCAATCTGTGCCTCCATACAATCCTGTCTCCGAGGTCTACAGACGATTCCTTGGACTTCATGGCTTGGTTTGTGCTCTGACATGCACTGTTACCTGTGGGACCTTATATAGACAGGTGTGTGCCTTTCCAAATCATGTCCAATCAACTGAATTTACCACAGGTGGACTCCAATCAAGTTGTAGAAACATCTCAAGGATGATCAGTGGAAACAGGATGCACCTGAGCTCAATTTTGAGTGTCATGGCAAAGGGTGTGAATACTTATGTACATGGGAATTTTTTTTTTGTTTGTTTTTTATTTTTAATAAGTTTCCAAAGATTTCAAACAAACTTCTTTTATGTTGTCATTATGGGGGATTGTTTGTAGAATTTTGAGGAAAATAATGAATTTAATCCATTTTGGAATAAGGCTGTAACATAACAAAATATGGAAAAAGTGAAGCACTGTGAATACTTTCTGGATGCACTGTATATGGCTGGCCTGGAGACACCTGGAAAAGTAAGTATTAAAAAAGCATAAAATAAATCACTCCTGAGGAGCTTCCAAGGGGCGTGAGTCTGGAATTGGGTTATAATGAGCCAATGTATATATTTACCTAATATAAATTATAGGGAAAAACTTTTTTTTTTTTTTTTGTATAGACCATATTTCCAGAATTTGTTACAATTATGAGTAAAAAACAAAAAAAGATGATGTTAATTATTTTGTAAAGTTTTATACAATGTTTAAAATGTCACATGTACATATATTTTGCAAGCAATACTAATTTTAATAGTTACAAAATATACTATGAAAATATTATTTATGTATTTACTGTTGCTTTAAATTAACAAAAATTATGTAATTGACTTATAATTTGGGAATATTTTTCCTTGCAACACGGCCACGATGTAACCAATTCTTGCAGGGTCGTCCCTCAGAGGTTTCCACAAATATTTATATACCAGAATTATTCAAATGTGTTCTTATCAATGTGAATAAAAATGATGGTGAAAATGCGTTGCAGAAGTCTCCTTTACATCATTATTATAAGGATAGACTGATGGACTGACACTTAAGGAATAGTTGCAATTCTTTTTGAAACTATTTGTAACTAAAACATTTTTTTTTTTTTAATAATAGAACAAGGTAATGAGTATGTTCTTATTTTACTTTGATTAATTTTAGGGATTTTTAAATAATTTATTAATTCTTTAAAACAATTTTTTTTTCAGTTTTTCCTTATTGATTTTTAGTAATGTACATACACATAAAAAACATTTTCTAATCTCATATTCATTGGTATTACATAAATTCCTAGTGCCAATGGCCAACACTTTACAATGCTCTGCTGCTGGTAATCTGTTAAAAAAACATTGTAAATTTTATTTAATATGTGAAAGATAAAACCGTTTAAAGTTTTTAAAAGTGTATTTGTCTCAACCTTAGTGCGTATTTTAATCTCTTAAAAAAATATTCTGATTATTACAGACTGTGCAGTCTGAGTCAAATATAAACTCTTCTAAATTCCTTAAAGTGTGAAGAAGCCCACAGGAATTTGCTTTTCACACAACTGATAACTGAAATGAGAATTCACGCAAATTATTATTTGAAAATTCTCAACAATTTTGGTAAATTAGCTTCAGTCTTTTGCTGTCTTTTTATTATAAAAAAAAAAAAGTTAATAATTGTTTCCCAATTTAATTTCAATATTTATATATTTTTTTCTTTGGTATATCATCCACTGTTTGTGCTTGGACATTTCCACTAACTATAGTCCATTTAAAAAACGAAACAGGGACAAAAAAAATAAAAAATGATAAATGTATATTTATACACATGAATTAAGGGTTTTTATATTGAATAAATGTTTCTTTAAATTTCTACAAATTTAATGCATTTTGGGATACCTATACTATGAACATTTATTAACACCTATGTTGATTTTATTTTTTGGATTGAACTAATCTCTGTTATAAATTATCAACTATTCCTACGTTATTTTTTCTCTTTTTTATTTTATTTTTCGTTTTTTAATTACTACATTTATACAAAAAGAAAGATTTTGCAGTAACAATAAATTCTCACCAACTTTAGTACATTAGCTTCAGTCTTTTGCTGTCTTTTTATTATTTAAAAAATTTTATTAATTGTTTTAATAATTATTTCCCCATTTCATTTCATGATTTTATTTTTTATTTTTTTGCTTTGGTATATGCTTGGACACTTCCATCAACTATAATCCATTTAAAATACAAGAGACAAAAATAAAAAAAAAAAGATAAATGTATATTTATACACACGTATTAAGGGTTTTTATCTTGAATAAATGTTTATTTACATTTCTACAAATTTCATGCATTTTGGGATACCTATACTCTGAACATTTATTAACAACTATGTTGATTCTTTTTTTTTTTTTTTTTTTGGATTGAACTCATCTCTGTTATAAAGTATCAACTATTCCTGCATTATTTTCTCTCTTTTTATTTTATTTTTCCTTTTTTTTATTACTGCATTTATACAAAAAGAAAGATTTTGCAGTAACAATAAATTCTAAACACCTATGGTACATTAGCTTCAGTCTTTTGCTATCTTTTTATTATTAAAAAAAATGTTAATAATTGTTTTAATAATTATTAAATAAATTGTTAATAATTGTTTTAATAATTATTTCACCATTTAATTTCATGATTTTGTTTTTTATTTTTTTGCTTTGGAATATGCTTGGACACTTCCATCAACTATAATCCATTTAAAAAACAAAACAGAGACAAAAAAAAAAAGATAAATGTATATTTATACACATGTATTAAGGATTTTTATCTTGAATAAATGTTTCTTTAAATTTCTACAAATTTAATGCATTTTGGGATACCTATACTATGAACATTTATTAACACCTATGTTGATTTTATTTTTTGGATTGAACTCATCTCTGTTATAAATTATCAACTATTCCTACGTTATTTTCTCTCTTTTTTATTTTATTTTTCATTTTTTAATTGCTACATATACAAAAAGAAAGATTTTGCAGTAACAATAAATTTTCAACAACTTTGGTACATTAGCTTCAGTCTTTTGCTGTCTTTCTATTATTAAAAAAAAATGTTAATAAGTGTTTTAATAATTATTTCCCCATTTCATTTCATGATTTTCTTTTTTATTTTTTTGCTTTGGTATATGCTTGGACACTTCCATCAACTATAATCCATTTAAAATACAAAACCGAGACAAAAAAAAAAAAAAGATAAATGTATATTTATACACACGTATTAAGGGTTTTTATCTTGAATAAATGTTTCTTTAAATTTCTACAAATTTCATGCATTTTGGGATACCTATACTATGAACATTTATTAACACCTATGTTGATTTTTTTTTTTTTTTTTTTGGATTGAACTCATATCTGTTATAAAGTATCAACTATTCCTGCATTATTTTCTCTCTTTTTTATTTTATTTTTCCTTTTTTTAATTACTGCATTTATAGAAAAAGAAAGATTTTGCAGTATCAATAAATTCTAAACACCTATGGTACATTAGCTTCAGTCTTTTGCTATCTTTTTATTATTAAAAAAAATGTTAATAATTGTTTTAATAATTATTTCCCCATTTCATTTCATGATTTTTTTTTTTTTTTTTACTTTGGTATACGATGCACTGTTTCTGCTTGGACACTTCTACTAACTATAGTCCATTAAAAAAACGAAACAGAGATAAAAAAAAGATAAATGTTATTATATTTATACACACGTATTAAGGGTTTTTATCTTGGATAAACGTTTCTTTCAATTTCTACAAATTTCATGCACATTGGGATACCTATACTATGAACAATTATTAACACCTAAGTTGTTTTTTTGGGGGGGATTGAACTCATCTCTGTTATAAATTATGAATCTTTCCTACATTATTTTCTCTCTTTTTTTATTTCATTTTTCCTTTTTTTAATTACTGCATTTATAAAAAAAAAAAAAAGAAAAAGAAAAAGAAAGTTTTTGCCGTAACAACACCTAAGTTGATTTTTTTTTTTTTTTTGGATTGAACTTATCTCTGTTATAAATGATCAATGTTTCCTACATTATTTTCTCTCTTTTTTATTTTATTTTTCCTTTTTTTAATTACTGCATTTATAAAGAAAAAAAAATAAAGATTTTGCAGTAACAATAAATTCTCACCACTTTTGGTATATTAGCACTAGTCTTTTGCTGTCTTTTTTTTGTTCAAAAAAAAAATTGTTGATAATGGTTATAATAATTGTTTCCCCATTTCATTTCAAGATTTTTTTTTTTGCTTTGGTATATGATCCATTGTTGGTGCTAGAACACTTCCACTAACTATAGTCCATTAAAAAAATGAAACAGGGATTTTATCTTGCATAAATGTTTCTTTAGAAATCTACAAATTTCATGCACATTAGGATACCTTTACTATGAACATTAAACAACTTTAAAATTGATTTTTTCTTTAAATTGAACTCATCTCCATTATAGATTATCAACGTTTCCTACGTCATTTTCTTTTTTTTTTTTTTTTTTATATATTCTTTTTATATTCTTTTTCTTTTTTTTAAATACTGCATTTATAAAATAAAAATAAAATGTTTGCAGTAACAATAACATTTAAATTTATTTTCAGTCCTGGCTCATAATTATTACAGAAAAAAAATGCCTTATACTTTCTTCTAAGTACAATTAAAATTTAATATTAAAGGTAAATGATAAAGATATTTTTCACATACACAGTTTAACCTCTTTCAAAATTGATTTATTATTTATGGTTTGTTAAATTTCACATGTTGTAATGGTTGGTCTCTAAACATTATATTATATGACCTTTACAGAAAACAGCGCCAGTCTTTCCTGAGGTTGACCAAATTGTCTGTAAAAGGAATTAATAATTACATTCCACCATGGAGCAGGAGCACGCTTGGCAATAATATTTCCTAATCATATAAGTCGTAAAGACTAGGAATCAAGTCGGCATATAAAGGGTCACCTCTAATACCTATAAGGGCGATGGTACAATAACAGGCACAACAATATGAGCAGTATATAGGTACAAATAAGAATATTTTATTGACAACTAAGAACCTTTTAAAATATAATTTTATAATATTAAACATTATGTGTATATAATATTATTATATATTATATTATAACTATTGGTTTTATTATTATTATTATAAAATATTGCTTTCATTGAGTTATTTTTTTTTTTTTTTTTTTTGTAGGGTGACCATTAATTTGAAATGCCATTATGAAAATGTGAATGTGGTACCTGTCCATTTAGATATCTTTTTTGACTATAGGTCATTGATGCTCAGGCCAAATTTAGCATTTTTAGCTTGTGTCAGTTGACTTGACAATAACTTTATTACATTTTTTTAAAATTATAGCCTGACATGCAAAAAAGGTAAAAAAATAGCAAAAATATTTTTAACTAGAGGTCATTGTTGCTCAGGCCAAATTTATCATTTTTAACTTGTGTCGGTTAAACTTGACAATAACAGTATTACATTTTTTTTTTTAATTATAGCCTGACATACAAAAAAGTTAAAAAAATAATAATTTTTAACTAGAGGTCATTGTTGCTCAGGCCAAATTTATCATTTTTAACTTGTGTCAGTTAACTTGACAATAACACTATTACATTTTTTTTTTTTAATTATAGCCTGACATACAAAAAAGTAAAAAAAAAATTAGCTTGTGTCAGTTAACTTGACAATAACATTAATTTTTTTTTTAATTATAGCCTGACATGCAAAAAAGTTTAAAAAAAATTAAAAAAAACGATTTTTAACTAGAAGTCATTAATGCTCAGGCCAAATTTATAATTTTTAGCTTTTGTCAGTTAACTTGATACTCACACTATTAAATTGTTTTAAAATTATTGCCTGACATGCAAAAAAGTAAAAAAAAAAAAACAATTTTTAACTAGAGGTCATTGATGCTTAGGCCAACTTTAGCATTTGTAGCGGCGTGTCAGTTAACTTGATAATAATACGATTACATTTTTTTTTATTATAGACTGATATACAAAAAAGTAAAAAAAAAAACAAAACAATTTTTAACTAGAAGTCATTGATGCTCAGGCCAAATTTAGCATTTTTAGCTTGTGTCAGTTAACCTGACAATAACGCTATTACAGTTTTTTAAATTATAGCCTGACATGCAAAAAAGTAAGAAAAAAAAAAATTAACTAGAGGTCATTGATGCTCAGGCCAAATTTAGCATTTTTAGCTTGTGCCAGTTAACTTGACAATAACATTTGTTTTAATTAAAAAAAAAAAAATATATATATATATATATATATATATATATATATATATATATATATATATATATATGTATTTTTTTTTTTTAAATATTATTATTATTTTTTTTTTTTTAAATCCTAGACAATTATTTCAATCTTGAAAAATGTCAAGCCGTGAGGTGGCGGTGTTCATCTGTAGATTTACATCCTGCTCAGGATGTAAATCTACAGAGATCTCAGAGATCACACAATCAGAAATCACTCTGATTGGTTCCCTGTTATAAATGGGTACCCAGCGGTTCCGTGTTCTCAGTGGGAACCCAACTTGTCAGATGCAGCCAGGATGGAGAGCCAGCAGCCGCACAAAAAGCCAACCGCTGTCTCTTTTAGGCTAAGTTCACATGTGGGCGCAGCGGATCACGGGCAGAATCACCGCGATTCTACCCGCGATCCAGAAATCATTAAAAATCGCGGGACGCCTGTGATGTGCAATGGCACCCCAAACGCTGTGCGATGTTGCCGCAATTTCTGCCTGCAGAATCGCGGTAACATCGCGCCAACAGGGCGCATGACGCACAAAAGAAGCTCTTGTACCTTTTTTGTGGGCGTTATGCGCCCTGCGATTCTGTTGACGCGATGTTACCGCGATTCGGCAGGCGGAAATCGCGGTAACATCGCACAGTGTTTGGGGTGCCATTGCAAATCACGGGCATCGCACAGGCGTCCCGTGATTTGCAATGATTTCTGGATTGCGGGTAGAATCGCAGTGATTCTGCCCGTGATCCGCTGCGCCTACATGTGAACGTAGCCTAAAAGAGTGAATGTTTATAAACATATCCCCATCACAGGGCATTGTACTGGAGGAAATCATTTTCAGACTGCAATCCAAAAATGGGTTAAAGATCTCTGCTACAAATGTATCTTTTTTATCTGCGTTGTACAATAATCACAATGATATTTGCCGCGTGTGTAAGGAAGTAGTCTACTAGTGAGGCTACCTATAGCGCTTGCTCATGTAATTAAACCTTAGTATTGAATAAAAAAATATAAATATATAAATATATGTGGCTGGTGGTCAATAAATAAATAAATTCAAACTCCACAATTGGTAAATAATAATAAAATCAATAATAAATAATACTAAGCAGTGAATTCAAATAAATAGTGATTACATAAAAAGGTATGTGATTCATATAATAAAGTCATGTGACTGTAGTGAAAAAGTTCAAATAGATGGTGAGTCTCTTGTGCAAAATGATGTTTAACCACAAAAAAGTGCAGGTGCTCAACGTGGAAATTTTCCGTTCACTTTGTGATATCAGTGCAGCTCTGGTTCCTTTTCCACCGTGATAATGGTAAGTGAGTGGGTCACTTCCCAAATGACGTGGGTCTTATATGCCTTATAGCATCAAGACCAACCAGGCTTAGGTAGCCTTCAGGCTAAATAGGGGTCTCCTCATGGCTCACTTGGGGTGGATAGTATGGTGGGCTCCCCCTCTCTCTCCTCTCACCTCAGGCCAATATAGGAAAGAAGACAAAAGGGGCTCCGGATAGTGTAGTATTTTTGAAAGTCAAATTTTATTCCCATTCATTGGGTAAAAAACATCAGGGCAATGATACAAATAAAAGCCAAAGAATATGAATAAAATTCCGCCAATAAAAGGCCACTAATGGCCGCTTGTGAGAGTGTGTGTCAGTACAAACTGACTGCAGAGTGGAGAGCGGGAGAACTTCCGGCTTGCGTTCCACCTGAGTCACACGTCACGTTACACTGTGCGTTCCAAATCGTACGCGTTTCGTCACATCCGGTGACGTCTTCAGAGATCTGCCACATGTGTAAGAGAAAATTTCCACATTGAGCACCTGCACTTTTTTGTGGTTAAACATCATTTTGCACAAGAGACTCACCATCTATTTGAACTTTTTCACTACAGTCACATGACTTTATTATATGAATCACATACCTTTTTATGTAATCACTATTTATTTGAATTCACTGCTTAGTATTATTTATTATTGATTTTATTATTATTTACCAATTGTGGAGTTTGAATTTATTTATTTATTGACCACCGGCCACATAAATTTATATATTTATATTTTTTTATTCAATACTAAGGTTTAATTACATGAGCAAGCGTTATACTGTAGGTAGCCTCACTAGTAGACTACTTCCTTACACTCTATCCAATCAATCTATAGCAGCTGCTTTAAATATACACATATTTATTTATACACATTAATCACATAATTTTAAATTTTATCTATTTGGATGAACTAGGCGCGGGGTATATACCTCGGTATATTTCCTTGATATTTGCCACATGTCCTTGACATTTTTACGCAGTGAAATACTCGTCATCGTGTTTAATATCCTTTCTAAAATGTTTTTAAATGACATGTTTAATCATTTTTTAATATTTATTTTTTTAAAGATGAAATATTAAATTAATTTTTTATTTAAACATTGAACGGGAATGCATAAGGGGTAATAGGGAGAATAATCTTCCACCCATAAAAAAGGACTTAATAATACAATTTTTGTATGCGATGAACGGGAACGTAAACAATTGTACAACTGGGAAGGACTTCCACCTCCTCTGGTTTGCCATGTCTTCACATTCCGAGCTTGTGATTTTCACACTCATCTTTCTCATGTATTCAGTAACAATGTTGGGGAATGTCATCATCGTTGGTCTTATATGTCTGATATCTCACCTTCGTACCCCCATGTATTTTTTCCTGTGTAACCTCTCCATCCAGGACATCATTTATGTCTCGGCTACCCTTCCTAAATTTTTAGTGATCACAAAATCCGGGGATGACAGAATCACTTTCCCGGCATGCATCACCCAATTGTTCCTTTTTATCTTTTGCATAGGGACAGAATTTTTGCTCCTTGCGTCGATGGCTTATGACCGATATGTTGCCATTTGTGTTCCTCTACACTATGCGGTTATAATGAACAAGATAACTTACATTGTACTTGCTACCATGTCTTGGCTGTTAGCGTTCTTCAATGCGTTAACTCAGTCTCTTATGTTGTTGTATTCCGAATTCTGCAACTCCCATGACGTTGATCATTTTTATTGCGATCTGAAAACCATGATACACCTGGCCACCAGTGACACCACAAATGTCAAAACTTTCCTGTCTGTAATAAAAGTTGTTATGGGATTTTTACCCTTTTTCTGTATTTTGGCTTCCTATATATGCATCATCTCCACAGTCATAAGGATGCATGGTTCAGCGGTCAGGGTCAAGGCTTTCTCCAGCTGCTCCTCCCACCTCATGGTTGTGTTATTGTTCTCTGGGCCATTGCTGGGTTCCTATACAATCCCGGAGTCCGAGCATTCTCAGAAACAGGACAAGATCCTCTCCTTGCTGTACACGGTGTTGGCCCCACTGTTGAACCCCTTGGTTTATACCTTAAGGAACAAAGAGTTCTTGAGAGCAATAAAGCTCATGAAAGGCAAATTATTTGAAGACCAAATGCCCAGATTCTCCCACTCTACAAGACTCGGGTCTGGCCGCATCTGGAGTATGCCATCTATTTCTGGGCACCGGTCCTCAAGAAGGATGTGCTGGAACTGAAGAGAGTCCAGAGAAGGGCAACAAAGATAATAAAGGGACGGGAGGACTTCAGCTATGTTGCCTTATGAGGAGTTTATGTGTAATCTCCATTAGTGACTGTATATAGATGGGTGTAAATATATATGTACAAGATATTGAGTTTTGATTTCAAACACATAGGTCAGGGATCCTCAAACTACAGCCCTGCAGCTGTTGCAGAACTACACATCCCATGAGGCATTGTAAAACTCTGACATTCACAGACATGACTAGGCATGATGGGAATTGTAGTTCCTGAACAACTGGAGGGCCATAGTTTAAAGACCCCTGACATAGGTGATATAGGATAGTAGATTTTTAAGAGATGTGAAACCTGTCTGCAGGTGTTCTAAAATTTCATCTGACCCATGAAAATTCCAGACCCTCGTCACTTCCGGTGACGCTACGTCAGAACCAGCTGGTGTAACAGCTGGTGCGAGCCCCGGTGCGCATGCGCACAAGACATTTTGCGAAATTTTAAGACTTGGCGAACAGCAGACTGAGAGGAGGCGGAGCTGAGGTGGGACGGAGTTACACCGCCGCGTCATCAAGTTCTTACAGGGAGGCGGTATGGAGCTATAGAGCTGACTTAGAGGGGGCGGGACGGAGGTGTGTAATGAATGCATTACAAGCGGCTCCTTCTATTCTAAGTATGCTAAATACAGCTCCATATATATATAATCACTTCCTTCACCGCCTCCTCTAAGTCAGCTCTGCAACGTGTTGTAAAATTTCCCCGCGGCGGTGTGTGCGTCCCACCTCAGCCCCTCCTCCTCTCAGTCAGCTGTTCGCTAAGTCTTAGAATTTCATCGGACCTTGAAAATGTCTTGTGCGCATGCGCACCGGGGCTCGCACCAGCTGGGTTATGACGTAGCGTCACCGGAAGTGACGAGGTCCGGAATTTTCATGGGTCCGACAAAATTTTAGAACACCTGCAGTATTAATTTGATTAGCAAGTCCTTTTGAAATGCAGGAATGTAGTTAGGTTGGGCTACTTCTCATTCAGCTTATGGGACCTCGGGAATATTGAGAATAGGCTGTGTCACTTCCCTTGTTATCTCAGCTCCCATTTCAAAGACTGTCTCTTTAGATGTGCAATGAAGGTGGTCGTCTGTTCCAGGATGGACAATTTGTCCAGGAGATGACCTACCGCCACGATACTATTTTCCTGTTGGAGCAATCATTTATGTGGCATTTTGAAGGTGCATACATGCACCTGTACATGTGAGTAAGATTGATTTTTTTATAAATAAAATTTTAATAAGGATTTCAGCACTATTGTGAGTTTTCCTTACATCTGCATATGGCGCTGGATTGAGGGATACGGTTTACCAGCCAAAGTGGTTTTAAATGGGAGGAGCCATACAGATGCAGATGGGCGCATACTGAGATCCCCTGCATATACGCTTTATCGTATATATTTTAAGGTGAGCACCCACTCACAAGGGGGTGCACGGTTGCCATTTAGCTGTGACACTCTGGTCACTCACCATTGGGAAGCACCAGCCACTTTAAGGTGGCCTGATCACTTGTATAGGATTTCTGTTTTACTGTACCACTAATATCCACGAGGACTATAATATATTGGACTTTTTTGTATTTTGCACATTGAGTCACTTTGCACTTTTGTATTTATTTGTATTTATTGCATGTCTATTTATCAATCTATCCATCTACGTATTATAATTTTGTGGAACTTATTAATATTTTTTCACTGCTTGGTAGTTATTTTAATATTCATTATTTATTCATTTGCGCAGCACTATTTATTTAATTTATATTGATTACACTGTTATGAGAAGTGGAGTGTTTGCAGCAATTTATTAATTGATTGTAGGGAGGTTGCTCGCGGGGTCTTTCTTTTTTTTTTTCTTTTTTTCAAGCTTTGTCATTTCCCTTGTTATCTCAGCTCCCATTTCAAAGACTGTCTCTTTAGATGTGCAATGAAGGTGGTTGTCTGTTCCAGGATGGACAATTTGTCCAGGAGATGACCTAGCATGATTAATCCCGCCCCCAGAGAGGAGGGCTATCGAGAGGCTGGGTTATGCTAAATATAGGGGATGGGGATATTGTCCAATCCCGAATGAGATACGCCCAGAGGGAGGAGAAGGGTGAGATTGCTACACCAATCAGTATGGCTCTAAGCAAGGTGAGATAGATCTATATTAGTGAAGGCAGGAAGGAAAAAATTCTCTTGCATTCAGCAAACTAGAATGAAACTCTCATGAGAATGGTAATTATGGAATGTATCTCCTGCACTTCAATGTATACACGCTTGTCCTATTTGTTGTCGGTATTGCTCTGTTTGTATCATTGTGTTATGAGTAGCATACTCTACATTTGTTCAGTTAAATTATGAATATTTTCCATTTCTGTATTTTCTATAGACAAATTGTTGTGAATTAATTTAGGCTTCAAGGCTACTTGCCAATAAATTAATATTGCTGTTTTGAAACTTTCACTCATGGTCAAAGAACTCTCATTGAACCCGAATATTGTCTGAGGTATCATAAATCTCAGAATAGACCTTACGGGTAACAGCTGTGAGGAAAAACTACAAGCATTGAACCTATTCTCTCTGGAGAAGAGACGATGAGAGGGGATATGATATCAATGTACAAATACCGAACTGGTGACCCTAGCATAGGGAACAAACTATTTAGCAAAAGGGAATTTGAAAAGACAAGCGGCCATTCACTGAAGGAATATTTATCCTCCATTTTGTTTTTCCAACTCCATTTTGTTCCCTCGACTCCATATTTTTACTAAAACCCTAGACTCAGCTTAATTAACCACTTAAGCTCTGGAGGATTTTCATGCTCAAAGACCAGGGCCTATTAGATGGGCACCTTAATGACCACAACATACAGGGGTATACAATGTACAACATACAGGGGTATACAATGTACAATATACAGGGGTATATAATGTACTATTGACAGCACACACCCATTCACCATAGGTTGAACTGGATGGACTGGTGTCAACCTCACCAACTATGTTACTATGTAACTTTAACCGGAAGTCACAGAAATAAATATCCCCTCCCTGCAGGGGCGTAACTACAAGGGTTGCAGGCTTTGCAATTGCAATCGGCCCCATGCTTCAGGAGCCTGCTCGGCTCCCCTGTACACCTGGATAGGAGGGGCGGCGGGGGCAGCATTTTGAGAAATCACTGTCCTCATTTTTCCTCCTGTAGCCCCTGTGTGCTCCTCTGCCCCACCCCCCTACTGTGCTGCTCCCCCCCCCCCCACTGTGCTCCCTTCCCTCTCCTGCCGGCTGCTGCAGGGGATGTGTCGGGAAGGGGGTCGGTAAAAATTTAATTTACCAGCTCGTTCCTTTTCTGAATGGACAGAGTCACAGTCAGTCACATTGTAAAAAAATAAAATTATATGATGAAAAATAATACAATTAAAATACCAAAAAAATAAAACTACTGACACCAGTGGGTGAACTTCCAGGATCGCAAAGGTCACACTTGCAACTGGGCCCTTGCATTGCACCACCGTGGGGAGGATCCCAAGATGGCAGGAAGGGGGCCCACTGCAGAACTTGTGAAAGGGTCCCGCTGCGGGACTGTAATAAAGGGCCCCACAATGAGAGTAAAGGGTCCCAGGATCCGTGGGAAGAGTCCCAGGCTTGAAGGGAAGGGCCCTGGCCAGGGGTCCGGGGGGCCTTTCATGGTTTCTTGCACCGGGGCCCTGAAGGTTCTAGTTATGCCTCTGCCTCCCTGAATCTCTCCCTACATCAGGATCCCTAATCTGAGTTCCCCCTTACATGCTTACATGAGAGTCCCTATCAGAGCCCCTCCTTACATCAGGGTACCCTTCATGTTTGAAGGCCAGATGAAATCTGGCATTGGGCTGGATTTAGCCCACAGGCGATAGTTTGGAGACTGGTGAGCTAGACGAACAATCTGTATTATTTTTAGACTTAAAATATGAAAAAAAATATCCGTTCAACCGTGTAACCGTCCAGAGTAGGATAAACCTGTGCACTGGCTAAAGTGTCTCCACACTCCGACAAAGGTCCATGCAGCAAAATTAAGCCACCAACCAGGTAACATCCACAGATATGAATCTTTTTTTTTATAAATTCGTTTATTGAAACAGAGAAATAAGGCACATAACAAGCCACCAGATGAACACCGTAATCAGTAACAGCGTAAATTTAGGAAACATAGCTCTCGATTGATACAGACATCATGGAGTAACAGGATAATAACATAGTGGAACTTGGGGGCATACAGCCCCTGATATTCAAACACAAGCATTCCGACCCCCTAGAACCCAGCCCATACGGGAATATGATACTAAGTGTATAGTCAGGAGCCCAAAGGCCATCACGGGGCCAACCCCGGGCACCACCGGCATCTAACACATGGCCAGCATCAGGCGCGCGGGGTCCGCCCCCCAACAGTCTCTCAGGAGCTCCCCAGGGGCAGGGGGGGACGACACCAGTACGTCCGTCCGGGAGCAAGGTGTGGATCTCGACAGAGAAACAGGAAAATATGCCTGTAAAAGTAAGCTAGACAGAACCATAGAAAATAATAAAAAGAAAAAAAAAGGGTATAGAAAAGACAGCAAAAAGAGAAAAAATAAGAGGAAAAAGGAGGGGTAAGGGAGAGAGATAAAGGAGGGGGGGGGGGCGGGGGACCGTGCGGCCCATCAGCACCATAACTACAGAGCATCAAAGCAGCAGATCACGGTACTCTGCCGAAAATGTAAATTCGTGCCAGTAGAACCAGCGTTTCGTAAATTTCTCTCTGGTTCCCCTCTCCGTCGCCATCAGATCTTCCATTTCATTAATGGATTTGACTTTATTAAGCCACATGGCCACGGTCGGGGGCTGGGTCTGCTTCCAAAGGGGGGGGATGCAACTTTTCGCTGCCGTGAACAATAACGGCAAGATGGATTTCCGATAAGACGCCCTCGGGAACTCGTGATGGTGGAGCAGGAATAGCGCAGGGTCCAGTGCCAGAGAATGGTCTGTGAATTTTTGGGCAATGAGGCGCACCGATGTCCAGAACGGTTGAACCCGTTCACATGACCAAAAAATATGGAGGTATGTCCCCCGCTCCCTGCCGCACCTCCAACAAGTGTCAACACTGGACGGGAACATCCGACTCAGCCGCACCGGGGTATAATGCCATCTGGTCAGGCATTTATATCCTACCTCTTGGTAGCGAGAGCAGATCGAAGTTTTGTACGTGAAAAACAGTAGGCGTTCCACCTGCTGATCAGTGAAGGACAGACCAAGATCACGCTCCCAACGTGCAACGTAGGGAGGTCGGAAGGATGCCTCAGGGGTGACCAGAGTCTTGTACATGAGGGAAATAGTGTGACGTAAAGGAGACAGAACGGAGCAAAGTTCCTCAAAGTAGGTGAGACGTCTGGCGAACTGGGACGCCGCTGGAAGAGACTGCAAAAAATGCGAGAGTTGGACCTGTTGCCAAAATGTCAGGTCGGAGAAGGCGGCGTCTGATTGAAGGTGAGACCTAGTGATCCAGGATCCCTCCCGCACAAAGTGGCGGGCCTGACCACGTCCCGCGTCTCTCAGGGACCTAAATCCCGGTTGGTCCACCCCCGGAGGAAAATCAGGGCTGTCAACCACCTGGAGAAGGGGGGACGGCAGGGTAGCTAAGAAGCCCCCATGACACAATCGCCTCCCCACTCGCAAGGTGGGGCCAATAGTGGGGTGCTCCGACAGTTCCCTCTGGACGGCTGAGGGAGTCCACAAAGAGGCCTCAGGAGGGGTCCCCACCAAGCTCCGCTCCAGCCGTACCCACTGTTTCAGGGGTCCATGGCGGTACCAGTCCAAAACACGGGACAAGTGACATGCCTCATAATATGCGATAGCATCCGGTAGTGCCATGCCGCCGCTCAATTTAGGCATGCGCAGAACGCGCAGCGCCAGCCTCGGGGAGCCCCTGCGCCATAGAAACTCCCGGAACACTCGATTAACCTTCCGGAGGAAGGAGGTCGGGACGGTCACCGGCACCGCCTGGAACACATATAATAGGCGGGGCATCACGTTCATTTTTATGATATTGCATCGCCCGAACCACGAAAAACGGCCCACATGCCAGTCATCGAGATCTTTTTTAATTCGGGTCAACAAAGGAGGGAAGTTGCAGTCAAAGGCTCCGTCCAGTGAGCGTGGCAAGGAAATCCCCAGATATCGAATATGGGTCGATCCCCACTTAAAGGGGAAATCCGCCCTGAGAAGAGCAGAGAGAGCGGGTGAAATTGCCACCGCCAAGGCCTCGGATTTAGATTGATTTATTTTGTAGAACGAAAGGGATTCATAAACTCGGAACTCCCTCAACAAATTGGGTAAAGAGGTCAAAGGTTTCGTAAGAAAGAAGAGGAGATCATCCGCGTACGCCGCTACCTTAGGGGAAAGCGTCGGGGAGACCGACACCCCAGTAACATCAGCATTGGCCCTCACCGTACGCAGGAAAGGCTCGAGGGTCAGAACAAAGATCAGCGGGGAGAGCGGGCAACCCTGCCGGGTCCCATTGGAGATTACTAGAGGGTCAGATAGGTGACCATTGACCCTCACCCTCGCAGAAGGGGCTGAGTATATAGCTCGAACCCAAGACAGGAGCCGCTCCCCCGCGCCAACGTGCTCCAGTGTGGCAAAGAGGAATTCCCAGTTCACCCGATCAAATGCCTTCTCCGCGTCGGTGGATAAAAGCAGCGTCGGGATTCGGCGGGTATTGGCAAAGTGCACCAGGTCAAGCGCTTTGGTGGTGTTGTCTCGGGCTTCCCGAGAAGCGACAAAGCCCACCTGGTCGTCGTGGATCAATTGCGGAAGCAGCGGGGTCAACCTGGAGGCCAGGATCTTAGTAAAGAGCTTCAGGTCGATGTTCAAGAGCGAAATAGGCCTGTAGCTGGCGCAGACCAATGGGTCCTTACCTTCCTTCGCGAGAACCGCGATGTGTGCCCTAAGTGAGTCCGTCGGGAACGCGGTTCCTTCACCCGTGGCGTTATATGCGGCGAGGAAATGTGGAGAGAGGATGTCATTAAAGCTCTTGTAGTAACGGACGGAATAGCCATCCGGGCCTGGAGCCTTCCCCGACTGTGTCGCCTTCAGAGCTAACAGCAGCTCCCCAGGGCGCAAAGGTTCATCTTTCTTCTCCGCCTCCTCTATCGGAAGGGAGGGGAGGCCCGAAGCACTAAGATAAGATCGGATTGCATCGACACGCCCAGCTCCGGAAGGGGGCGTTGAGTCCGGCGACAAGTTGTAAAGAGACGAATAATAGTGACGGAAGGCTTCAGCGATATCCTTTGTAGAATGCACCCTGCGACCCCCCGGAGTCGAGAGCTCAGGTACGAAGGTGCGGGCCCTCTGCGCACGGAGCGCTCGAGCCAGCAATTTTCCACATTTGTCTCCATGCTCGTAAAAGGTCCGTCTGCACTTAGCCAGCGCCGCCTTTGCCCGGAAAAGGACTAGAGTTCGCAGTTGCTCCCTCAAAATAGTCAGCTCCTGCAGTGCAGCTTGAGCCAGAGAGCGCTTATGTGCCAGTTCCAGAGTACTGATTTTAGAGAGGAGATCACTCAATTGCTGAGCACGTTCCTTTTTGCGGCGTGACCCTATCTTGATGAGAACACCACGCATGTAACTCTTATGCGCTTCCCACACCATTAGGGGAGGGCTCTCGGATGTGGCGTTAGTGGCGAAAAAACCCCTGAGCTCCGAGCACAGTTCCTCCACCACAGCGCTGTCATGGAGGAGACTATCATTCAGCCGCCATTGCCACTGCGGGCGGTCTGAGGAGCTTAGATCCAGATCCAGAAGGACCGGGGCATGGTCGGAAGATATGAATCTTTTATTGACCACATGATGGGTATACAGCACAGAGGGCCGACACATTTGGCCTACGCAGCCTTAACCACAGAGTGAGTTTGGATACACGCAACCCACTTGGATGTCGAAATTGGGAGCAGTGTCCATGCAAACGCTGTGTCCCAATGAACATCAATGGGACCTCCTGGGCATTTGCTTTACTACGCCCCATGTGAACGAGACCTTGTAATGTGCAAAAGAGAGGTTTGCAATAGGATTGTTGGAGATCATCTTATGTTCATTTTCTCAGTGTGTGACACCGCATTGGAGTTGCCACTGTTCATACAGGAATTACAAACCCTTTCCAGGGACCACAATTTATCCTGGGGTACTAACTATAATTCCCCATACGAATGAACACTAGGATCACTCTAAACATGCCTTTTTCTTTTTTTTTTTTTTTAATTCCATAAACTTTTTATTGAAACATATAAACAAATAGGATACATAAAACAATTTTTTCTTTGTTTTAGAGACAAAACTTTGTACATAAAATCACAGTGTAGGACTGCATCTTTCATATCTAACAAAGGATAAGACGGGTCCTATAAATCATACAATACAAGCAAACACATAAAATAAAAAAAGGAGGGGGAAAAGAGAAGTGACCAGAAGGATGCATGAATCCCAGGGGTGGTCCGTCCATTGGGGGCGCACGGGCGCCGCCCCCCTCTATCCATGCATCCGGCCTCCAAATCTACATGCAGGGCACCGGACGCATGGATTACAATGGGGTTTTTATTTTTATCTTTTTTATTTTATTTTTTGAAGCACGTGATTAGAGCCAGAGGCTCTAATAGGCTTAAAAAAAGGATGGGCTCGGGGTGCAGATCACTCCGTCCTAAGCCCACCCAGTTGTGTGACAATAGCGAATTAATATATCTTCTCCTAGCCAATCAGCAAACAGGTATGGAGACACGTTTCCCAATTGGCTGAAAGGAGAAGCCATGCCATTGGCCGAGGAGGAGGAGGGAGGAGACACAGGAGACCGATGGGGAAGCCGCCGCTGCTGGCTGCCGACTGCCCTCCACATGTCCAGGGTGAGAGGGTGAGTGAGCTGGCGACCCGGAGGGGGTATAGTGTGCGGCCTGGTGTGGTCAGAGGGGGGTATTATGTGGTCCATCTGCCACCCCCCCCCCCGGCCCATTGAGCACCAGCCACCACTGATGAATCCAATGAACTAATCAAGAGTGTGACTGCAAATTTTCCCTCTGTCATCCTAATTCCCTCTTTCAGTCCTGTTGTAATGTATTCTAGGGAATAAGTAACGCAATTCCGCTTGTGAGATAGGAGTACAGATGCTAATAGGAGCGCTAATGGTGTGGAATCTTGAAGTAGAAGAAGAGAGAGAGAGGAAAGAGGAAAGGAGTGAAGCAAGAGTGAGAGGGGGGAAAAGAGAGAGTGGAGGAGAGAGAGAAGAAAAAAAAAAGAGAGAAACAGAAGGAGGGGGAAGGGGGCAATGGAAGAAGAAGGTGGGGAGTGTAATAGATAAAAGGAAGGGTAACAAATGAGTGACATAAGGATAAAGGGGGGATGTCTAAAAGGCCTGGCCAGGGCGAGAAAAACTATCACTTTTGCATTATTTCCTCGACTTCTCCATATAGGACGAAGATGTGTTGCAAACATTACCTGGGGTAGAACTCAGAAAGGCCTAGCGATCATAGGTGTTGAAATGATCAGAAGTCTTAAAGTGGATCCAGCAAGCCCATGTGTCCATGAATTTTGGTAATCACTCCTGTGTGATATGAATAAGCTCTTCCATTTCTTCTATTTTAGAGAGCCTAGTGAACCATTCTCTAAGCTTTGGATCTCGGTCAGATCTCCAGTGTATTGGAATACAAAGTCTAGCAGCATTCACCATGTGCATGGCCAGAGATTTATGGTAATCCTTTTTAGGTAAGCGTGTGTGGTGCAATAGATACTGCGCTGGGGTATACTCCAACGGTAGTGTGGTTACTTGAGTGGCTGGAGGGCCTCGCATCCCCACCAAATGTGAAGCATCGTGCCCTCAGCCTTCCCTCATCTCGAGCAGGTACTTGGGATTGAAGGGGAGAATTTATGTAACTGGAAGGGAGTCCTGTATGGCTATGTTAAGAGATCCCTAATGTGTATATTCATGAATTTTGGTCCAGTCATCAGCCCCCAGAGGGATCTAAAGTTCCCTTTCCCATGTCAGCTGTGCTGGTTCTGGTTTGCCTGGGGTGCCTTGAGGTTTTTTCAGGGGTGCCCTGGCAAAATGCCCTAAAAATGCCCCAAAATTGTATACAAGTGGATGAAGCCTGCCTTTTCGTTAAACAAAGCCACAGGTTTTCATTGTACACCATTACAACCTTCTAGCTGTCAACCTCCTAATGACCAATGACATCATTAGTTGATAAGGAGGATGTCAGTTGGCTGCATATAATTCTTGTTTGACCTTCCCTTGGTATTATTGATCGACCAATATCGTTTTTTTTACCGCTGATACCGATACCAATATTTTGGTCATCGGATATCGGTTTCGGCCGATATTTTCGGACATTAAAAAAAAAAAAAAATGTATTTTATTTTTTAATGTCTACAGGTACTGTGGTGGAGGGATCTGGGGGTCTAAAATACCCCAATCCCCTCACCGGCAATGCTGTGTTTTATTTGCTCAGCACAGTAAAAAAATTAGAGGGAACATTGGCGGCCGGTGATCTGTCAGAAAACCCTACCCCATCAGATCAGTAATTTCCGGTGCAGGTTCGTCATGCACCAGCTGTAGTCGCGTCACATGTCTTACTGCACATGTGCAGAATAGGTAGGGAATTTTGATAACATCAGAAGGCACAAGTCCTACTGCGCATGAGCGGGCGCATGCGCACCAACGGATCGGGCAGCGCCATCTCTTATAACAAACATACATCCCATCTCATGGCACACACTGCGCCGATCGGACAATCCTATTCCCTACCCACATGCGCACGCCTACTGTCTCATTGTCGGGTCGGCGCAGTGTGGGGCATGGGGATTGGATTGTCGGGTCGGTGCAGTGTCGGGTCAGCGCAGTGTGTTCCATGGAGATTGGATGGATGTTTGTTATAAGAGATCCTGCTGCCCGACCCATTGGTGCGCATGCGCGGGCGCATACACACTAGGACTTTTGTCTGACCCCTTACGCTGCTATCATAATTCCCTACCTATTCTGCGCATGCCCAATAGGACGTGTGACGCGGCTACAAGCTGCTGCATGATGAATCCACAGCTGATCTCAACCGGAAATGATGTAGGTAGGGAAATCTGATGGGGTAGGGAAATCTGATAGAACAGCGGGCGAAATTGTTGAAGCGGCGGTTGTGCGCGGTTGTGCGCGGTGCACGTTCGCGTGGACTTACTGCTAAGCGGCAGCGGGCGTTACAAGTGGCAGCGGGCGAGCAATGTCACGCGAGAGCCGCTCGGTCAGCTCTGCGCGTGTCCCCAATGTTGCTAGGGCAACAGGGACGCTATGCGCAGAGCTGGCTACGTCATGCGGCTCTCGCGTTGTTAGAAAAAAAGAACGAGATAAGCGAGAGCCGCTCAGTCAGCTCTGCGAATGTCCACGACGTTGCTAGGGCAACAGGGACGCAGAGCTGACAGAGGCTCTCGCCTAACTGGAACAAGTCTGTTTTTACAAATGTTTGACCACATATGTTTTAGCGCCCGTTAATTTAACGGGCTAAATGTCTAGTATTTTTAATAAATTTGCAAAGATTTCAAACAAACTTCTCTCACGTTGTCATTATGGGGGATTGTTTGTAGAATTTTGAGGAAAATAATGAATTTAATCAATTTTGAAATAAGGCTGTAACATAACAAAATGTGGAAAAAGAGAAGCGCTGTGACTACTTTCCGGATGCTCTGTATATGGCTGGCCTGGAGACACCTGGAAAAGTAAGTATTAAAAAAAGCATAAAATAAATCACTCCTGAGGAGCTTCCAAGGGGCGTGAGTCTGGAATTGGGTTATAATGAGCCAATGTATATATTTACCTAATATAAATTATAGGAAAAAACTTTTTTTTTTGTATAGACCATATTCCCAGAATTCGTTACATTTATGAGTGAAAAACAAAGAAGATGATGTTAATTATTTTGTAATGTTTTATATAATGTTTAAAATGTCATGTGTCCATATAATTTGCAAGCAATACTAATTTTAATAGTTACAAAATATACTATGAAAATATTATTTATGTATTTATTGTTGCTTTAAATTAACAAAAATTATGTAATTGACTTATAACTTGGGAATATTTTTCCTTGCAACACGGCCACGATGTAACCAATTCTCGCAGGGTCGTCCCTCTGAGGTTTCCACAAATATTTATATAACAGAATTATTCAAATGTGTTCTTATCAATGTGAATAAAAATTATGGTGAAAATGCGTTGCAGAAGTCTCCTTTACATAATTATTATAAGGATAGACTGATGGACTGACACTTAAGGAATAGTTGCAATTCTTTTTGAAATTATTTATAACTAAAACATGTATTTATTTATTTATTTTTAAATAGAACAAGGTAAGGAGTATGCTCTTATTTTACTTTGATTAATTTTAGTGATTTTTTAAATAATTTATTAAATCTTTTAAAAATATATTTTTTAAATTTTTCTTTATTGATTTTTAGCAATGTACATACACATAAAAAACATTTTTTAATCTCATATTAATTGATATTACATAAATTCCTAGTGCCAATGGCCAACACTTTACAATGCTCCTGCTGCTGGTCATCTGATAAAAACAATGTAAATCTTATTAAATATTAGAAAGATAAAACCGTTTAAGGTTTTCAAAAGTGTGATAGCTTCAATGTAAAGTAGTGAGTGTACAGCTTGTATAACAGTGTAAATTTGCTGTCCCCTCAAAATAACTCAACACACAGCCATTAATGTCTAAACCGCTGGCAACAAAAGTTAGTACACCCCTAAGTAAAATGTCCAAACTGGGTCCAAAGTGTAAATATTTTGTGTGGCCACCATTATTTTCCAGCACTGCCTTAACCCTCTTGGGCATGGAGTTCACCAGAGCTTCACAGGTTGCCGCTGGAGTCCTCTTCCACTCCTCCATGAGGACATCACGGAGCTGGTGGATGTTAGAGACCTTGCGCTTCTCCACCTTCCGTTTGAGGATGCTCCACAGATGCTCCATAGGGTTTAGGTTTGGAGACATGCTTGGCCAGTCCATCACCTTTACCCTCAGCTTCTTTAGCAAGGCAGTGGTCGTCTTGGAGGTGTGTTTGGGGCCATTATAATGTTGGAATACTGCCCTGTGTGGCCCAGTCTCTGAAGAGAGGGGATCATGCTCTTCTTCAGTATGTCGCAGTACATGTTGGCATTCATGGTTCCCTCAATGAACTGAAGCTCCCCGGTGCCGGCAGCACTCATGCAGCCCCAGACCATGACACTCCCACCACCATGCTTGACTGTAAGCAAGACACACTTGTCTTTGTACCCTTCACCTGGTTGCCCCGACACACGCTTGACACCATCTGAACTAATTACATTTATCTTGGTCTCATCAAAGCACAGGAGATGGTTCCAGTAATCCATGTCCTTAGTCTGCTTGTCTTTAGCAAACTGTTTGCGGGATTTCTTGTGCATCATCTTTAGAAGAGGCTTCCTTCTGGGACAACAGCCATGCAGACTAATTCAATGCAGTGTGCGGTGTATGGTCTGAGCACTGACAGGCTGACCCCCCACCCCTTCAACCTCTGCAGCAATTCTAACAGCACTCATACGTCTATTTCCCAAAGACAACCTCTGGATATGACACTGGTCATGTGCACTCAACTTCTTTGGTCTACCATGGTAAAGCCTGTTCTGAATGGAACCTGTCCTGTTAAACCGCTGTATGGTCTTGGCCACCGTGCTGCAGCCAAGTTTCAGGGTGTTGCCAATCTTCTTATAGCCTAGGCCATCTTTATGTAGAGCAACAATTCTTTTTTTCAGATCCTCAGAGAGTTCTTTGCCATGAGGTGCCATGTTAAACTTCCAGTGACCAATATGAGAGAGTGAGAGAGATAGCCCCAAATTTACCACACCTGCTCCCCATTCACACCTGAGACCTTGTAACACTAACGAGTCACATGACACCAGGGCAGGAAAATGGCGAATTGGGCCCAACTTCGACCATTTCACTTAGGGGTGTACTCACCACGCGGGACGCCTGTGATGTGCAATGGCACCCCAAACGCTGTGCGATGTTGCCGCAATTTCTGCCTGCAGAATCGCGGTAACATCGCGTCAACAGGATGCATGACGCACAAAAGAAGCTCTTGTACCTTTTTTGGGGCGTCATGCGCCCTACGATTCTGTTGACGCGATGTTACCGCGATTCGGCAGGTGGAAATCGCGGCAACATCGCACAGTGTTTGGGGTGCCATTGCAAATCACGGGCATCGCACAGGCATCCCGCGACTTGAAATGATTTCCGGATCACGGGCAGAATCACAGTGATTCTGCCCGTGATCCGCTGCGCCCACATGTGAACGTAGCCTAAAAGAGTGAATGTTTATAAACATATCCCCATCACAGAGCTTTGTACTGGAGGAAATCATTTTCAGACTGCAATCCAAAAATGGGTTAAACATCTCTGCTACAAATGTATCTTTTTATCTGCTTTGTACAATAATCACAATGATATTTGCCGCGTGTCCTTAAGACCGCATTCACACTGAAGTGGCACGACTTCGGGGGCGAATTCACAAGTCGCATGCACCACGACTTCGGCGCGACTTGCACGGACTTCATATAATGAATGTCTATGCAAGTCGCCCCGAAGTAGTACAGGGCCCTTTTTCTAAGTCGGAGAGACTTGTGTCGCTCCTATTAGAACGGCTCCTGTAGCACTGCATGGACCGCGATGGACTGCGACTTGTCAGGCTGCATGTAGTGTGAATGGAGACTAAGTGAAATACTCGTCATCGTGTTTAATATCCTTTCGAAAATATTTTTAACCACTTAAACCCCGGAGGATTTGGCTCCTCAAAGACCAGGGCCTATTTTGCAATTCGGCACTGCGTGACTTTAACGGACAATTGCGCGGTCGTGCAATGCTGTACCCAAATGAAATTGAGGTCCTTTTTTTTGCCCCCAAACAATTTTTACTTTTTGCGCTATAAACAAAAAAAGAGCAACAATTTTGAAAAAATAACAATATTTTTCAAATTTTTTATATAAAATTCCACCAAAAAAATGTAAAAGTCAAAATTTTTTAACATTTTAGGCCAATTTGTTTTCTGCTACATATGTTTGGTAAAAAAAATCGCAATAACCGTATTTTGATTCATTTGCGCAAAAGTTATTGCGTCTACTAACTACGGGAAAGATTTATGTCATTTTTATTGTTTTTTTTTTTTTTACTAGTAATGACGGCGATCTGAGATTTTTTTTTGCGGGACTGCGACATTGCGTCAGACAGATCGGACCCTTGAGTGACATTTTTGACACTTTTGGGGGTACCAGTGACATTACTACAGTAATCAGTGCTATAAATATGCACTGTTATTGTAAAAATGACACTGATAGGGAAGGGGTTAACTTTATTGGTGATCAGTGGGTTAAATGTATCCCTAGGAGCGTGATTCTAACTGGGGGGGGGGGGGGCTTGGCTTGTGATGTAACCACAGAGACATACGAACCTATATAGCAGGATCGTATGATCTCTGCTGTTACACCAGGGAGAATGACAGACGGCTTTGTTTACATCAGCCGCATGCCTTTCTCCCTCTCCAGCGGGAGATCGCGAGCAACCAGCGGACATTGGAGCCGCCGGTCACTCGCGCGGTGATGTTAGTGAACGAGCAGGGGCGGGAGAGCACCTTCGGTGGCGCGCTCGCCCCCTAGAGGCTCGCAGGCGAGCGACGTAGCCCTACGTCGGTTTGCCTGTAGTGGGCGGTCGGCAAGCGGTTAAATTACATGTTTAATCATTTTTTTATATTTTTTAAATTTTTTTTAATATTTTAAATGACATGTTTAATCATTTTTTTATATTTTTTAAATATTTTTTTTAAGATTAAATTCATTTTTTATTTAAACATTGAACAGGAACGAATAAGGGGTAATCGGGTGAATAATCTCCCACCAATAAAAAAGGACTTAATAATACAATTTTTGTATGCGATGAACGGGAACGTAAACAACTGTACAACTGGGAAGGACTTCCACCTCCTCTGGTTTGCCATGTCTTCACATTCCGAGCTCGTGATTTTCACACTCATCTTTCTCATGTATTCAGTAACAATGTTGGGGAATGTCATCATCGTTGGTCTTATATGTCTGATATCTCACCTTCGTACCCCCATGTATTTTTTCCTGTGTAATCTCTCCATCGAGGACATCATTTATGTCTCGGCTACCCTTCCTAAATTTTTAGTGATCACAAAATCCAGGGATGACAGAATCACTTTCCTGGCATGCATCGCCCAGTTGTTCCTTTTTATCTTTTGCATAGGGACAGAATTTTTGCTCCTGGCGTCGATGGCTTATGACCGATATGTTGCCATTTGTGTTCCTCTACACTATGCGGTTATAATGAACAAGATAACTTACATTGTACTTGCTACCATGTCTTGGCTGTTAGCGTTCTTCAATGCGCTAACTCAGTCTCTTATGTTGTTTTATTCCGAATTCTGCAACTCCCATGACGTTGATCATTTTTATTGCGATCTGAAAACCATGATACACCTGGCCACCAGTGACACCACACATGTCAAAACTTTCCTGTCTGTAATAAAAGTTGTTATGGGATTTTTACCCTTTTTCTGTATTTTGGCTTCCTATATATGCATCCTCTCCACCGTCATAAGGATGCATGGTTCAGGGGTCAGGGTCAAGGCTTTCTCCAGCTGCTCCTCCCACCTCATGGTGGTGTTGTTGTTCTCTGGGCCATTGCTGGGTTCCTATACAATCCCGGAGTCCGAGCATTCTCAGAAACAGGACAAGATCCTCTCCTTGCTGTACACGGTGTTGGCCCCACTGTTGAACCCCTTGGTTTATACCTTAAGGAACAAAGAGTTCTTGAGAGCAATAAAGCTCATGAAAGGCAAATTATTTGAAGACCAAATGCCCAGATTCTCCCACTCTACAAGACTCGGGTCTGGCCGCATCTGGAGTATGCCGTCCAGTTCTGGGCACCGGTCCTCAGGAAGAATGTGCTGGAACTGGAGAGAGTCCAGAGAAGGGCAACAAAGATAATAAAGGGACGGGAGGACTTCAGCTATGTTGCCTTATGAGGAGTTTATGTGTAATCTCCATTAGTGACTGTATATAGATGGGTATAAATATATATGTACAAGATATTGAGTTTTGATTTCAAACACATAGGTCAGGGATCCTCAAACTACGGCCCTGCAGCTGTTGCAGAACTACACATCCCATGAGGCATTGTAAAACTCTGACATTCACAGACATGACTAGGCAACTGGAGGGCCATAGTTTGAAGACCCCTGACATAGGTGATATAGGATAGTAGATTTTTAAGAGATGTGAAACCTGTCTGCAGGTGTTCTAAAATTTAATCGGACCCATGAAAATTCCGGACCCTCGTCACTTCCGGTGACGCTACGTCAGAACCAGCTGGTGCGATAGCTGGTGCGAGCCCCCGTGCGCATGCGCACAAGACATTTTCAAGGTCCAATGAAATTTTAAGACTTAGCGAACAGCTGACTGAGAGGAGACGGAGCTGAGGTGGGACGGAGTTACACCGCCACGTCATCGAGTTCTTACAGGGAGGCGGTATGGAGCTATAGAGCTGACTTAGAGGGGGCGGGACGGAGGTGCGTAGTGAATGCATTAAAAGTGGCTCCTTCTATTCTAAGTATGCTAAATACAGCTCCATATATACATATTCACTTCCTTCCCGCCTCCTCTAAGTCAGCTCTGCAACGTGTTGTAAAATTTTGCAGTAGTAATACCAGCGGTAGATCGCGAGTGACCGGCGGACATCGGAGCCGCCGGTCACTCGCGCAGGGAAGGCAGGGAACGAGCGGAGGCGTCGCTTTGCCTAGAAGGGGCTGACTGCGCAGTAAATGTACTTGCGGCGGTCGGCAAGTGGTTAAAAAGCCTATCTAAGCAAATGCCCGTGAAAGTGATTCAACAAGAACATTCTGCTTTTGTGGTCAAAACGACTCTGAGAACACGCTTGATATAGTTTCAATTATATCTTACCTGTTTTCGCTTGCATCCAAGTACATGAGTTGAAGCGCGTGATGAAGAGTCACTGGAACTATTGATATATCATTTTTTGTATAATACTGAAAGAGGGACTTCCCCTTTTTCTCTTTCAATAAAAATGATTTAATTGTCTGAATAAAGCCGAGCATTCTGTGACATCGTACCTGCTGTCTCTGTGTCTCATTGAGTGCTCCCAGATATCTGAAGGAACTTTGATGCCTAGGGCCATGCGAGTCTGAATTATTGCCAACATTCAATAAAATTAAAAGAGAAGCGGTTTAACCTTAAACTGTGTAAAGGGTTCTTTACTGTCAGAGCGGTAAGGGTGTGGAATTCTCTTCCACAAGCAGTGGTATAAGCAGGGAGCATTGATAGTTTCAAAAAACTATTAGATGGGCACCTTAATGACCACAACATACAGGGGTATACAATGTACAACGTACAGGGGTATACAATGTACAACATACAGGGAGTATACAATGTACAACATACAGGGGTATACAATGTACAACATACAGGGGGTATACAATGTACAACATACAAGGGGTATACAATGTACAACATACAGGGGTATACAATGTACAACATACAGGGGTATACAATGTACAACATACAGGGGTATACAATGTACAACATACAGGGGGTATACAATGTACAACATACAGGGGGTATACAATGTACAACATACAGGGGTATACAATGTACAACATACAGGGGTATACAATGTACAACATACAGGGGTATACAATGTACAACATACAGGGGGTATACAATGTACAACATACAGGGGGTATACAATGTACAACATACAGGGGTATACAATGTACAACATACAGGGGTATACAATGTACTATTGACAGCACACACCCACTCACCATAGATTTAACTGGATGGACTGGTGTTAACCTCACTAACTATGTTACTATGTAACTTTAAACTGAAGTCACAGAAATAAATATCCCCTCCCTGCAGGGGCATAACTACAAGGGTTGCAGGGGTTGCAATTGCAATCAGCCCCATGCTTCAGGAGCCTGTTCGGCTCCCCAGTGCACCTGGATAGGAGGGGCGACGGGGGCAGCATGTAGAGAAATCACTGTCCTCCTTTTTCATCCTGTAGCTGCAGGAGGGAAATGGAGGAGATTGGTTCCTCTGTATGCTGCCCCCGCCACTCCTCCTATCCAGTTCACTTGTGTTCTGCTGTCTCTGGGCCCCTGTGTGCTCCCCTGCCCCACCCCACTACTGTGCTGCTCCCCCCCCCCACTGTGCTCCCTTCCCTCTCCTGCCGGCTGCTGCAGGGGATGTGTCAGGAAGGGGTCGGTAAAAATGTAATTTTCTAGCTCATTCCTTTTCTGAATGGACAGAGTCACAGTCAGTCACATTGTAAAAAAATAAAATAATATGATGAAAAATAATACAATTAAAATACAAAAGAAATAAAAAGTACTGACACCAGTGGGTGAACTTCCAGGATCGCAAAGGTCACACTTGCAACTGGG
Source organism: Pelophylax lessonae (assembly GCF_965119305.1). Taxonomy (NCBI): domain Eukaryota; kingdom Metazoa; phylum Chordata; class Amphibia; order Anura; family Ranidae; genus Pelophylax; species Pelophylax lessonae. The sequence continues at coordinate 6,941,600 of NC_138775.1, forward strand.
CCCTGGCATTGCACCACCGTGGGGAGGATCCCAAGATGGCAGGAAGGGGGCCCACTGCAGATCTTGTGAAAGGGTCCCGCTGCGGGACTGTAATAAAGGGCCCCACAATGAGAGTAAAGGGCCCCAGGATCAGTGGGAAGAGTCCCAGGCTTGAAGGGAAGGGCACTGGCCAGGGGTCCGGGGGGCCTTTCATGGTTTCTTGCACCGGGGCCCTGAAGGTTCTAGTTATGCCTCTGCCTCCCTGCATTTCTCCCTACATCAGGATCCCTAATCTGAGTTCCCCCTTACATGCTTACATGAGAGTCCCTATCAGAGCCCCTTCTTACATCAGGGTACCCTTCATGTTTGAAGGCCAGATGAAATCTGGCATTGGGCTGGATTTAGCCCACAGGCGATAGTTTGGAGACCTGTGAGCTAGACGAACAATCTGTATTCTTTTTAGACTTAAAATATGAAAAAAAATATCCGCTCAACCGTGTAACCGTCCGGAGTAGGATAAACCTGTGCACTGGCTAAAGTGTCTCCACACTCCGACAAAGATCCATGCAGCAAAATGAAGCCACCAACCAGGTAACATCCACAGATATGAATCTTTTATTGACCACACGGTGGGTATACAGCACAGAGGGCCGACACATTTTGCCTACGCAGCCTTAACCACAGAGTGAGTTCGCATACGCGCACCCACTTGGATGTCGAAATTGGGAGCATTGTCCATGCAAACGCTGTGTCCCAATGAACATCAATGGGACCTCCTGGGCTTTTGCTTTACTACGCCCCATGTGAACGAGACCTTGTAATGTGCAAATAAGAGGTTTGCAATAGGATTGTTGGAGATCATCTTATGTTCATTTTGTCAGTGTGTGACACCGCATTGTAGTTGCCACTGTTCATAAAGGAATTACAAACCCTTTCCAGGGACCACAATTTTTCCTGGGGTACTAACTATAATTCCCCATACCTATGAACATTAGGATCACTCTAAACATGCCTTTTTCTTTTTTTTTTTTTTTATTCCATAAACTTTTTGTTGAAACATATATATATATATATATATATATATATATATATATATATATATATGTTTTGTTAAACATATAGGATACATAAAACTATTTTTTCTTTGTTTTAGAGAAAACTTTGTACATAAAATCACATTGTAGGACTGCATCTTTCATACCTAACAAAGGATAAGACGGGTCCTATAAATCATACAATACAAGCAAACACATAAAATAAAAAAGGAGGGGGAAAAGAGAAGTGACCATAATGGTGCATGAATCCCAGGGGCGGTCCGTCCATTGGGGGCGCACGGGCGCCGCCCCCCTCTATCCATGCATCCGGCCTCCTAATCTACATGCAGGGCACCGGATGCATGGATTCCAATGGGGTTTTTATTTTTTGAAGCACGTGATTAGAGCCAGAGGCTCTAATAGGCTTAAAAAAAGGGTGGGCTCGGGGTGCAGAGCACTGCGCCCTGAGCCCACCCAGTTGTGTGACAATAGCGAATGAATATTCACTATTGTCACATGAATTCTTCTCCTGGCCAATCAGCAAACAGGTACGGAGACACGTTTCCCGGTTGGCTGAAAGGAGAAGCCATGCCATTGGCCGAGGTGGAGGAGGGAGCAGACGCAGGAGACCGATGGGGAAGCCGCCGCCGCCGCTGCTGGCTACCAACTGCCCTCCACATGTCCAGGGTAAGAGGGTGAGTGAGCTGGCGACCCGGAGGGGGTATGGTGTGCATGCTGGTGTGGTCAGAGGGGGGTATGGTGTGGTCTGTCTGCCACCCCCCCCCCCCCCCCGGCCCATGGAGCACCAGCCACCACTGATGAATCCAATGAACTAATCAAGAGTGTGACTGCAAATTTTCCCTCTGTCATCCTAATTCCCTCTTTCAGTCTTGTTGTAATGTATTCAAGGGAATAAGTAACGCAATCCCGCTTGTGAGATAGGAGTACAGATGCTAATAGGAGCGCTAATGGTGTGGAATCTTGAAGTAGAAGAAGAGAGAGAGAGGAAAGAGGAAAGGAGTGAAGCAAGAGCGAGAGGGGGGAAAAGAGAGAGTGGTGGAGAGAGAGAAGAAAAAAAAAGAGAGAAACAGAAGGAGGGGGAAGGGGGCAATGGAAGAAGAAGGTGGGGAGTGGAATGGATAAAAGGAAAGGTAACAAATGAGTGACATAAGGATAAAGGGGGGATGTCTAAAAGGCCTGGCCAGGGCGAGAAAAACTATCACTTTTGCATTATTTCCTCGACTTCTTCATATAGGATGAAGATGTGTTGCAAACATTACCTGGGGTAGAACTCAGAATGGCCGAGCGATCATAGGTGTTGAAATGATCAGAAGTCTTAAAGTGGATCCAGCAAGCCCATGTGTTCATGAATTTTGGTAATCACTCCTGTGTGATATGAATAAGCTCTTCCATTTCTTCTATTTTAGAGAGCCTAGTGAACCATTCTCTAAGCTTTGGAGCTCGGTCAGATCTCCAGTGTATTGGAATACAAAGTCTTGCTGCATTCACCATGTGCATGGCCAGAGATTTATGGTAATCCTTTTTCGGTAAGCGCGTGTGGTGCAATAGATACTGCGCTGGGGTATACTCCAACGGTAGTGTGGTTACTTGAGTGATCACCTCATTAACTTCTTTCCAAAAGGGCTGGAGGGCCTCGCATCCCCACCAAATGTGAAGCATCGTGCCCTCGGCCTTCCCACATCTCCAGCAGGTACTTGGGATTGAAGGGGAGAATTTATGTAAATGGAAGGGGGCCCTACACCAACGGGTCTCAAATTTTTAGGAGTTCTCCTGAATGGCTATGTTAAGAGATCCCTAATGTGTATATTCATGAATTTTGGTCCAGTCATCAGCCCCCAGAGGGATCTAAAGTTCCCTTTCCCATGTCAGCTGTGCTGGTTCTGGTTTGTCATGGGGGTTCCCAGCAAGTAAGGCATAAATAGAGGAAACCAGCCTTTTTCAACCAGGGTGCCCAGGCACCCTGGGGTGCCTTGAGGTTTCTTAAGGGGTGCCCTGGCAAAATGCCCTAAAAATGCCCCAAAATTGTATACAAGTGGATGAAGCCTGCCTTTTAGTTAAACAAAGCCACAGGTTTTCACTTTGCTGGAGGGGGCATGTCACTTTGCTGGATGGGGAATGTCTCTTTGCTGGAGGGGCCATTTCACTTTGCTGGAGGGGGCATGTCTCTTTGCTGGAGGGGGAGTGTCTCTTTGCTGGAGGGGGCATGTCTCTTTGCTGGAGGGGGAATGTCACTTTGCTGAATGGGGAATGTCTCTTTGCTGGAGGGGGAATGTCTCTTTGCTGGAGGGGGCATGTCTCTTTGCTGGAGGGGGAATGTCACTTTGCTGAATGGGGAATGTCTCTTTGCTGGAGGGGGAATGTCTCTTTGCTGGAGGGGGAATGTCTCTTTGCTGGAGGGGGCATGCCACTTTGCTGGAGGAGGCATGTCACTTTGCTGGATGGGGAATGTCTCTTTGCTGGAGGGGCCATTTCACTTTGCTGGAGGGGGCATGTCTCTTTGCTGGATGGGGAATGTCTCTTTGCTGGAGGGGCCATTTCACTTTGCTGGAGGGGGCATGTCTCTTTGCTGGAGGGGGAGTGTCTCTTTGCTGGAGGGGGCATGTCTCTTTGCTGGAGGGGGAATGTCACTTTGCTGAATGGGGAATGTCTCTTTGCTGGAGGGGAAATGTCTCTTTGCTGGAGGAGGCATGTCTCTTTGCTGGAGGGGGAATGTCACTTTGCTGAATGGGGAATGTCTCTTTGCTGGAGGGGGAATGTCTCTTTGCTGGAGGGGGCATGCCACTTTGCTGGAGGAGGCATGTCACTTTGCTGGATGGGGAATGTCTCTTTGCTGGAGGGGCCATTTCACTTTACTGGAGGGGGCATGTCTCTTTGCTGGATGGGGAATGTCTCTTTGCTGGAGGGGCCATTTCACTTTGCTGGAGGGGGCATTTCTCTTTCCTGGAGGGGGAGTGTCTCTTTGCTGAAGGGGGCATGTCTCTTTGCTGGAGGGGGAATGTCACTTTGCTGAATGGGGAATGTCTCTTTGCTGGAGGGGGAATGTCTCTTTGCTGGAGGGGGCATGTCACTTTGCTGGAGGAGGCATGTCACTTTGCTGGATGGGGAATGTCTCTTTGCTGGAGGGGCCATTTCACTTTACTGGAGGGGGCATGTCTCTTTGCTGGATGGGGAATGTCTCCTTGCTGGAGGGGGCATGTCTCTTTGCTGGAGGGGGCATGTCTCTTTGCTAGAAATACGTTCTTAAAGCATTACAACCTGTCCATTCCAATGTAAGGGTCAATTCAACATAAACAACATTTGTAATTGTTTTAATAATCATATTACGTTGTATGAAAAATATTAATTATTAAATATTAATAATAATGTTAATAAAAATTGTATAAATGCTACATGCATTTTGTTATATCAATATTCTGTTAAAGTTAATTTTAATAATGAAATATTATGTGCCTCACTATACCAATATTTCTTTATTGCTTTGGGATACCTTTCTTTGCAATAATACTCCAATGTAACAAATTCTCACTGGGTTTTCCCTCCAAGGTACCAAAAAAATAAATTAAAAAATTATTTATATATATATATATTTCTCAAATGTCTTGTAATCCACTTAACACAAAAAAGAAGGTCAGCATGCTCTGCATTATTATAATATTTTTATTCAGCTAATGTTTGAATAATATTCAGTTTACTGGACAATGGCAATTTTTCATAATTGTTCAATTTGATGAATCATTTTTTTTAAACTCACAAAGCAATTTGAATTGCTTCCTCCAAATCATCAAAAGGTAACATTTCATACTGAAATAATTAAGATGAAAAAAATGTTTTAACCTGAAGCTTAAAGTGTAAATATACAGTAATCACCTGAAGCAAAGCAGTTATTTGTTACGTTGATCCATACATAGAACTTCCTAAAGGATTTTTTTTGATAGTTTTTAATAAGATTTGAATATAAAGAATGCAATATTTAAAATGTTAACAAAACACATACAAAAATCAATACTCATGTAATACACACACGCACACGCACACGCACACATCTCTATCCATGCATTATGTTTACCAGGTGATGCAATAACAATTTGAAAAGAAAAAAAAATTGCTGTGTAGTAATCCTAATTTATAATAATATATTTGACATAGATACAGAAAAAGAATATATTAAATATATTAATTTTTTTATTTAAAAAAAAAAAACTATATAGCGAATATGCTTTTAGGGTAATATATTTTTGACATATTTTGTGATAAATTGTATGTGATTGAATTAAATGCTTATATATATATATATATATATATATATATATATATATATATATATATATATATATATATATACATATACAGGGTTTTTTTTCAGCAGGAACGTGGGGGAACGCAGTTCCAGCACCTTCAGCACTGAATGTATGTAATTGCAAGGGGTAATGGGGCATGCTGGAGGGCTTATTAAGGATTGGCTGCTGGGGGATCTATTGTGGCTGGAACGCAACTATTTTTGTTGGGGGGAGGGGGTGTCTATTTTTGATAGGGAGGTCTATTGGTGCTGGTGAGGGCCTCTTGTTTATTGGGGGTTCTTCTGCTGCTGCGGGTTCAATTGTTGCTGGGTGGGATCTACTGCTGAGGGAGAGATTGATGATTTTTGGCCACTGGGGGGGGGGGGGGGTCTATTGATGCTGGCTGCTGGGAGATCTGTTGTTGCTGCTGGGGGAGGGGTGTGTAATGTTTCTGGGGTGGTTCTTTTGTTGCTAATGGTATTTTGTTGTGGGGGATCCATTGATGCTTGGTGGGGGATCTCTTGTTGCGGGGGGGGGGGCTATTGTTAGGTAGGGACTATTGTTGCTGGGGGATCTATTGCTGCCGGGTGGATCTATTGTTGCTGGGGTGGTGTCCATGGTTGCTGGGGAGGTTTGTTGTTGAGTGGGGGGATCTATTGTTGCTGGGCGGCCTATTGTTGCTGGCTGCAGGGGATCTATTTGACTGCTTTTCTGGTTTTCATTAACAAATTCCATACAATATATTTAACACCACAAAATGATACTTGACCGTGTCATATTGTGTATTCTACAAAAGGGGTGGTCCTGGGAGGTGGGTAGGGGTGAAACCAGGGGCTGGGGCTAGGAGGTGGCTCAGATGGGGGAGATTCTGTACCTATTTTCTGAGAAAAAAAGCCCTTGTATATATACACACACACATATATATATAAAATGTGTATGTAAAGAGCTGTGTAAATTGACGGCGCTATATAAGTACCTGAAATAAATAAATAAATAAATACATATATATATATATATATATATATATATATATATACACACTATAATAGGTAGGAGGATTTACTAAAGGCACATAGACTGAGAATTTTGCAAGTTTATTTGTTCCAGAGCTTAGTAAACAAAGTAAGACTTCACTCTACAAAGAATACCCAATCACACGTAAGGAAAAAAAAAACCCAGAATGTTTGCTTGCATGTGATTGGATGATGGAAGTCAGCAGAGCTTCTGCTCTTTTACTAAGCTCTGATGCAACTGCACTTGTAAATTACTCAGTCTGTTTGCTTTTAGTAAACCAACCCCAATGATTGGTCAAAGGGGCAAAATGGGGGAATTTATACTAAAATAGATTCTGGGTTAGTCTCTCTCCGGGGTGGTGATCAAGTTTTTTCTAACCAAAAGAAAAGGTAATCTGACATTTGTATCCGTATTGAGATCAGTCAGCATTTCTAGACAAGCCGTGACAACAGGAAGACGCTCGGGGTTACAGGTGACAAGAGCCTCTGCAGTTTGTGGTCAGGGCTGAGAAGTTTTGTTACAAAGACTTCCTGTATTTATATTATACACTATATTACCAAAAGTATTGGGACGCCTGCCTTTACACACACATGAACTTTAATGGCCTCCCAGTCTTAGTCCGTAGGGTTCAATATTGAGTTGGCTCCACCCTTTGCAGCTATAACAGCTTCAACTCTTCTGGGAAGGCTGTCCATAAGGTTTAGGAGAGTGTCTATGGGAATGTTTCACCATTCTTCCAGGAGAGCATTTGTGAGGCCAGGCACTGATGTTGGACAAGAAGGCCTGGCTCGCAGTCTCCACTCTAGTTAATCCCAAAAGTGTTCTATCGGGTTGAGGTCAGCGCTCCGTACAGGCCAATCAAGTTCCCCCACCCCAAACTCGCTCATCCATGTCTTTATGGACCTTGCTTTGTGCACTGGTCCAAATCATTTGGTGGAGGGGGGGATTATGGTGTGGGGTTCTTTTTCAGGGGTTGGGCTTGGCCCCTTAGTTCCAGTGAAGGGAACGCCTAAGGTGTCAGCATACCAAAACATTTCGGACAATTTCATGCTCCCAACTTTGTGGGAGGAGTTTGGGGATGGCCCCTTGCTGTTCCAACATGACTGCACACCAGTGCACAGAGCAAGGTCCGTAAAGACATGGATGAGCGAATTTGGGGTGGAGGAACTTGACTGCCCACAAAGTTTGGAGCATGAAAATGTCCAAGCCCAACCCTGGAAAAACAACCCCACACCATAATCTCCCTCCACCAAATGATTTGGAGGGGGGGCCCAATACTTTTTGCAATATAGTGTGGATGAGCGAGTTTGGGGGTAGAGGAATTTGACTGGCCTGACCTCAACCCGATAGAACACTTTTGGGATGAATTAGAGTGGAGACAGCGAGCCAGGCCTTCTCTTCCAACATTAGTGCCTGACCTTACAAATGTGCTTCTGGAACAATAGTCAAACACTCCCATAGCAACCCCCCCCCCCCATCCCTAAACCTTGTGTACAGCCTAAGGGACTAAGGGACAGAACACTAATAAGGGTGATTTTTCACTAGTGGTAGACCCGTCGTTGCCTCCTCTTAATATTTCTTTCTCTCAAGTTCACCTTCTACTTTTTCTGGTACTTCTATTGGTGGTGGAAACATGACACAAATGCACAATGCCGGGGGTGCGGGAGCGAGGTCTTTGGGGGAACAACCCTATACAGGTAAGCGATTGAATACCAAAGCAGGTGTTACATCATCCCAACCAAATGTATCCCCTTTGGGGGGACTCAAAGAAAAACGAAAACCTGGAACCTTACTTGGTAGAGAAATAGATACAAACACTGACAAACTACAGATTATTAACCTTTCATCTTATAAACTTACGGAGGATGAAATTTCAGTTCTGAGTTTGGGGTTCCGTTTCTTCTTAATGGATAAGTGGATAAATTCGAAGTAACCAAGGATCTCATCCTCTTTGCTAGGAAATGAACTCTCCATGTGATCAGAGCCGCTGACGGTGGGGGGGGGGGGGGGCACCTGTCCTCCTTTAGGGGGCTGGGCACACAGGGGGGCCCCAACAGCACGGGGAATCGGTGTGGTCGGGTGGAGGGGCAGTTAAGGAAGGAAGCCCTGTGTGGCTCTCTGCAGCAGCTGAAAGCCAGTTCCCCCCCCCCTGCCCGCTTTCAGCTGCTGTGGGGAGAGACACAAACACAGGGTATCCTCCCTGTATTTGCTTCTCCGACACCGATCAACCTCCTTGTTCACCTCTGAAGACGTCATACGCACTGACGAAATGCGTGTAAGGTGGAATGCAGGCTGCTTACGTCACGGGTGCCTGAGTGGAACGCAAGCCGGTATTCACCGCTCTCCACTCACTGGCACCATTTTGGCTGGCGAAATTCCGTTTTTTATGTACTGTATACCTACTTACCCTATTAAAGACTATTTTTAAATGGTATTACACTATCTGGAGCTTTTTTACCCTGCATACCCTGCCCGGATCCTGCGGATCAAGGCTATCCAGGAAGGGGATTCCAGATCTTTGCGGTACTACAAAGCCCAGCAGTGTCCTCTCTGGCCCTGGTGGCCATAAAGCGAGTATAGGTCTTAATACCGTATGGTATATGGGACCCACAACATCTGGTGAGTGTATTCTCCTATTCTCCCCCACTGTGACACCACAAGTACCAGCATTTGGATCATTGGAGGATTCAACACAGAACACCCGCACTTTCCCTTTATTGGCACTCAAGATAAACTTGCATTTTCACTTGAGTCACTTATGAACTTTTATTTGGACTTTTTTATCTGCACATTGGCACTTGAGGCACCTATTGATGTAATTTATGTACTTTGATATTATTGATTTGACATAATTATTTGATTGTTTTGCACTCACTTTCAGTACCTTCCTCACCACTAATATTTTTTACTACTTATCCGTCATCCAGTTTACTTTTGCATTGTTATTGGATTATTGGATAGCACCCAGCACTTTATTTGAAACCCACCAATAGTTTTATTCGTTTTATTTCAAGCAAGCGCTATAGTTGGCTGCAAATCTTTTGGGGTCTTATTTAAACCTCCCTGTTCTGCCTGCTTCTGATCCCCCTTTTCCCATGTGCCCCTTTTTACCGTGCCCCCCCCCATCCCCGCAGCATTGCGGGCTTCCCTATCCTGTAAAAAAAAATAACAGATTGTAAAAAAAATAATAATTAAACATTTTAATAAATAATTAAAAAAAAATGTAAAATAAAATAATTGTAAACATTTTTAACATTTTTTAAAAAATATATAATTAAAAAAAAACAAATAAAAAAAAAAATAAAGAGGGCCAATTCACACAGGTTCTCTGTCATGTTTGCGTCTACCAATTATGATTTTAGTGTATTTTTAGTGAAAATATTGTCTTGACATATTCGGGTGCCCTGCTAGGTAGGCTGTACAGGGCCCCGGGATTTCTAACAGCAGCCCTGGATGTGATACATGATAAGACTATTATCCCTCAGGCTAAAAGGCCCAAGATATGGAATTGTGGAAGGATTTTTCAGTTAATTATTTTGGAGCCCTCAAGGACCTCATGGAACTCTGGGAGGAAAGCAACCCAGGGGAACCTGAGGACCTAGATCAAACTCAGGAAATATCTATGGAAGTAATCAAGGAACTTATCCTAGAATATAAAAATAGATCACAATCATTCTCCCCTTTGCAACGCAATGTGCATATTTGGTCTTTTATTCAAATATATTTATATGATCATAGATCTATGCCAACGACCGCTGCGAACAATATAAATACAAAAAACAATGGTAGAAAAGGGAAACCAGGATTTTATAGGTGTTGAATTCCCTCATCAGGTACTAATAAATCACAACTGTATTTTTTTTTTTATTGAATGCAAGTTAAAAAAAAAACTTCAAATCATTGGAGATATTTGACATAGAATATAAGAACAATACATAGCACAAAAATTGAATAATTCAAATAACCCATAAAAAAGCCCCCCTCAAGGGAATTAGAAAGGGGGAGCTTGGGGGTACTGCCCCAGTGACCATCAGACAGAGAAAGCCAGATAGCCAATAATTCAGGGGGCGGGACTCCTTTGAGGCGTTTCGCCTTATGTCTTCTTCAGGGATGTTTGCATATGGGCTTCAAATGTGTTACTACAAATATAAATATAATCGCCACAATTACGGAATTTCTGAGGGAGCAGGATCGATCCACTTGGAAATACAATGCATTTGTGCTGGAATTACTGGAATACCGTATATCCCGGATTATAAGACGACTTTTTTAACCTTAAAAACATCCCCCAAAAATCGGAGGGTCATCTTATACGGTATACTGCATGTAGCTGAAGCTACGGCACATACAGAATTACCACACATTCAGCAGGCTGAGAGATTGGGGGGGGGGGTTCATTTTGGGCTGACAGATTAGTGGGTGTAAACGGCCGAAGGGGGGTATAGTCCAAAATCTATATTTTAACTGGAAAATTAGGGGGTCTTCTTATACGCCCAGTCGTCTTATATGCCGGCATATACGATACATTCTTTCCAGAAATGTTTTCTTGTTCAATGGCACCTGCTACCTTCCAGGTGCAGGGAGTGGCGATGGGGACTAAATGTGCCCCATTGTATGCGAACCTGTACCTGGGGGGTTGGAATCGTTCTATCTCTTTTGGAGGGGACTCGTCTATGCATCTGTGCCCCATATTGTCATGGCACAGGTACATAGACGATATTTTGCTTATCTGGATGGGCACTAGAGGGGAACTGGATGAGTTTATGGAATGGATTGGATGTAATTCATACAATCTTAAGTTCACAATGGAATGTAATCAAGCAAGAGTGGCCTTTCTGGACATCCAGATCCTTAAAGATCTAGAGGGAAAACTAACTGTAAACCCTTGGCTGCGAATACCATTCTGCATGCCTCTAGTGCTCATTCCCTTACGCTAAAAAAACAGCATACCCTTTGGCCATCACCTTAGACTAAAAAGAAACAGCAGCAGGGAGGAGGATTTCCTCTTCCAAGCAAAGATGTTGCAGAACCGTCTCCTAAAAAAGAGGATATAGTAAAAAATGTCTTAAGAAAGCATTTAATAGAACCAAATCTACCGTAAGCCTAAAGTGAAGGAACCCACGCGTATTATCACTCGTTTTTCCCAGAATCATTCCCAAGTGGGGAGAATTCTATCAGGCCACTGGCATCTACTCAAAGATGATCCTATAGTGGCTAAATATATTGGGGAAAGACCCCAAATAACCTATCGTAGGGCCAAGTCGCTGCATGATCACCTTACCCATAGTCACTTACAATTTTCCCCTTTTAGCGCTGTTGCATTTTGAATGACAATTGCACGGTCATGCAACACTGTATCTACACCAAATTTATGTCATTTTCCCCCCACAAATAGAGTTTTCTTTTGGTGGTATTTGATCACCTCTGGGTTTTTTCTTTTTGCTAAACAAATAAAAAAAGACCAAAAAGTTTGAAAAAAAAAAAGTTTTTTTGTTTATGTTATACAATTTTGTAAATAAATACGTTTTTTCCTGCACTGATGAGCAGTGATGAGACTGCACTGACAGGCACTGATGAGGAGGCACTGATGGGGTGGCACTGATGGGGTGGCACTGATAGGCGGCACTGATAGGTGGCACTGATAGGCACTGATAGGTGGCACTGATAGGTAGCACTGATATGCAGCATTGGTGGGCACTGATAGGCGGCACTGCTGGGCACTGATAGGCGGCATTGATGGGCACTGATAGGTGGCACTGATGGGCACTGATAGGTGGCACTGATGGGCACTAATGGGCGGCACTGGTGGGCACTGATGGGCACTGATAGGCGGCACTGATCGGCACTGGCGGGCGGCACTGATGGACACTAATGGGCACTGATAGGCGGCACTGGTGGGCAATAATGGGCACTGGTGGGCGACACTGATAGATGGCAATGATGGGCACTGGTGGGCAGCACTGATAGGGAGGGCACTGGTGGGCAGCACTGATAGGGAGGGCACTGGTGGGCAGCACTGATAGGGAGGGCAATGGGGGGCTCCCTGAGCACTGATTGCCATCCCTGGTGGCCATAGTGGGCATCCCTGGGGTCATAGGTGGGCATCCCTGGGGTCATGGGTGGGCATCCCTGGTGGTTCTAGTGGCACCCCCCCGAGGGTCTGCACTGGTAATCAATGATCTGATTACCAGTGCCGACCCCAACCCCTGTCAGGGGAGCCGTCAATCGCGCTCCTTTACTCGTGCCTGTCAAGCATGAACTAAGGAAAGCCGATCAACGGCTCTTCCTGTTTACTATGTGACCAGCCCTGATTGGACATGGCTGGTCACATGGTAAAGAGCCTACGTCAGTAGGCTCTTTACCGAGATTGGAGGTGCAGGGCAGTGGCGGTTCTACATTAAATTGCTCCCCGGGCGAGACTCCCTCCCGGCGCCCCCCCCCCCCCCCCAAAAAAAAAATAACATGACAAAACTTCACATCTTGTACACACCACACATTTTATTGTAGTAATACTATGTCATTCCAACACAGTCCAATTTTTCACGTCACAGTGCCCCTTTAAAAATTACAGTATCCCTCATCACATCACAGCACCCCATTACATTGCAACCATTTTCACGTCATAGTGCCCCTTTACACATCGCAATACCCCTTATAACATCCCAACACCCCATTACATTGCAGCCATTTTCACATCAATGTGTATACTAGTGCGGGATGACTTAAACCTGCAGGAGGACCAGTTTTTTTATTTGTAAATGACTTTACTACTGCTTTAGGCCTGATTTACATGTATGTGGGTTGGCGGCCCACATTTTAGAAGGGCACAGGATCCTATTCATTTGAATGGGCTGCTATGCCTGCGTTTCCCGTAGAAAAAAGGTGCATGCAGCATTTTAAAATTTCAGGGGCCTTGAAATCCATCCTGCTTTTGCACCATGCGACTTACTTGCAGTTCCTGCACTGGCAAGCTTTCTGCGTTTTTAGGTATGTGGGCCATGCATTTAAAAACACAGTGCGTTTGCATGACACAGTTAACGCAAATGCACTGTGTTTTTAAATGCATGGCCCACATACCTAAAAATACAGCAAACTTGCCAGTGAAGGAACTGCAGGTAAGTCGCATGGTGCATGATGCCACTAAAATTTTGAAATGCTGCATGCACCTTTTTTTTCTGTGGGAAAGCAGCTCATTCAAATGAATAGGATGCTGTGCCTTTGAAAATGTGGGCCCCCAATCTGCATACATGTGAATCAGACCTAAAGTAGGCCCATCAAGCAGTGTTTGGTCTGGTGGTGGCCCAGAGCCATGCAGCGTGCTATCTAATAAATAAATCCTTCTGGACACAGCCTGGTAGTGGTGGCTGGTGCTCAAAATTTTTGGGGTGGCCCAAACAGAAAAATGTAATAGGTATTGCTTTGCGGCAAAAAACTCTGTAAACAAATTGTGTGACTTTGAGGTCACAAAAGTGTGAAAGGGGCCTTCAGTAATTAAGGTATACAGTGACCAGCGTACCCCCTTTCAATGCACAGTGACCAGCGTACCCCCTTTCAAAGCACAGTGACCAGCGTGCCCCCTTCAATGCAGAGACCAGCGTACCCCCTTTCAATGCAGAGACCAGCGTACCCCCTTTCAATGCAGAGGCCAGCGTGCCCCCTTTCAATGCAGAGACCAGCGTGCCCCCTTTCAATGCAGAGACCAGCGTACCCCCTTTCAATGCAGAGACCAGCGTGCCCCCTTTCAATGCAGAGGCCAGCGTGCCCCCTTTCAATGCAGAGGCCAGCGTGCCCCCTTTCAATGCAGTGACCAGCGTGCCCCCTTTCAATGCAAAGACCAGCGTGCCCCTTTTCAATGCAGAGACCAGGGTACCCCCTTTCAATGCAAAGACCAGCGTGCCCCTTTTCAATGCAGAGACCAGGGTACCCCTTTTCAATGCAGTGACCAGCGTACCCCCTTTCAATGCAAAGACCAGCGTGCCCCTTTTCAATGCAGAGACCAGCGTGCCCCTTTTCAATGCAGAGACCAGCGTGCCCCTTTTCAATGCAGAGACCAGGGTACCCCCTTTCAATGCAAAGACCAGCATGCCCCTTTTCAATGCAGAGATCAGGGTACCCCTTTTCAATGCAGTGACCAGCGTACCCCTTTTCAATGCAAAGACCAGCGTACCCCCTTTCAATGCAAAGACCAGCGTACCCCTTTTCAATGCAAAGACCAGGGTACCCCTTTTCAATGCAGAGACCAGCGTACCTCTTTCAATGCAAAGACCAGCGTGCTCCTTTTCAATGCAGAGACCAGCGTACCCCCTTTTCAATGCAGAGACCAGCGTACCCCCTTTTCAATGCAGAGACCAGCGTACCCCTTCCAGGATGCTGTCATGTGCCCCCCCCCCATTCCCAGGTGCGAACATAGAGGAGATCGAGAGCAACTTACCTGCAAGTGACTACAGTAGTGTACACTACCCTCCTTGGCTCCTCCTCCTCGCCTCCCCCGCCGCTAGTTCTGAGCGCGGCCGCCGCCGCTGCATAACCCCTGGCTGTGTGTAGTGTACTCTCCTCCTCGGCTCCTCCTCCTCGCCTTCTGCGCCGCCGCCGCGTGTGTAGTACTAGCAGTACACACATGTACAGTACTCCTTGGCTCCTCCTCCTCGCCTTCCCCCCGCTAGTTCTGAGCGTGCTGCCGCCGC
Source organism: Pelophylax lessonae (assembly GCF_965119305.1). NCBI lineage: Eukaryota > Metazoa > Chordata > Amphibia > Anura > Ranidae > Pelophylax > Pelophylax lessonae. The sequence goes on from NC_138775.1 coordinate 6,956,609, forward strand.
TGCTGTGTCACTGTGTGTGTAGTGTGTACACTCTCCTCGTCTCCAGGCTCCTCCTTGCCTCCCCCCCCGCTAGTTCTTAACGAGGCTGCATTATGCACAATCCCCGCTCCAGGCAAACTCCAGCCGCCGGCTCCTTCAGCAGCAGGGGCGCCCCGGCCGCCCGCAGCAAAGATCATTTTATTTTTCTCCCCCACCACCAGGTTCGTGCCACTGCCGAGTGCCGCCCCCCCACGTGATGCCGCCCCGGGCGACTGCCCTGTTCGCCCGTGCCCAAAACCGCCACTGGTGCAGGGAGTCAGACTGACACCTCGCATCACCGATCGCCGCTCTGCGTGCCCCCGGGGGGCGCGCAGAGCTATATTATCCTGCCGCCGTCATATGAAGTCCGGTCAGGAAGGATAATACAACCACAATCCCGCCGTCAATTTGCTATAGGGCAGGCGGGATGTGGTTAAAAACACCCAAGTTTATCTGGGGGCTAACATAAAAAAGGAACATCAAACTGTGATAGATGTAATAATTGCTACTGGATTTGGGTCAGTGACAGTATACAACTACCTAGTGGTCAAACTTTGAGAACCAATCAATTACCACACAATAGGGGTTGTTTACTGAATGGAGTGCCTATGCAAGGCATTTTATGTAGGAAAAACAAAAAGACCTTTCCACATACGTATACGTGATTATGTATATGGAATTAAAAATGGCTTGATGGAATCAGCTATCAGTCGCCACATTGGTTTAATTTCAACTCCAATCACATGAGGTTCTTTGCTTTGGAGCATGTGAAGGAGTCCTCGAGGGGAGGGGACTTTGATAGGCGACTGTTGCAGCTAGAAACTCAATGGATTTTTCAGCTAAATGCCACCAAGCCTCCAGGTCTGAATATATATATATATTAGTTATAAATGCTTTTTTTGATCCTCCCATTTCCCCTCCCCCTTTCCTTCCCCTTTCCCTTCCCCTTCCCCCTCTTCTCTATTTGTCCATTAGATATTCTTAAATTGTCAGATTTATTTAATAATTCAATAAGCGCTTTTTTGAATAGTATTATCTCAAGATATCAATGTATAGTATGCTTTAAGGATTTTTTGCTTCTGATAGGATGCAAATTATCTCAGAGGGATCAGGCTCACCTTTTCAGGTATACCCCCAATGCCCGGGACAATTGATGACTCGTCCCCCGGGGGGGTGGCCTGTTACCTTTTTGACTTTCAACTCGGAATGTATAAGCCGTTTCTTGGGGGGCTTCCCCTGTCTGGACCTGTTATGGTGCACTTTGATGTGTATGGTAGAATTTGGTACGTTTATAGGGATGCTGTTAGTAGGCATATATATCTGAAGTGTTGTTTGCCCCCAATGAAAACCTATATCTATATCCGGCTAGATGAGGGCTGGATATAGCGGATTCATCATATAAGATATCCATGTTGGTAAATATACTGGTAATTACCATCTATATGATGGCATAGCTTCCACCTGTGGATGGTGGGTTTGTTTTGTTTGGTTTTTGACTTATTGTTTTTATTTGCTGATTTATGTTGTTTTTCTGTGCATCTATATTGTGGGGGACTATACCAGCTTTTGTTTGGGTGCCTGAATTGTGTGTTCTGGCGACTGTGGCTGTCATATATATTTCAGCCACAAGAGGCCTACATGTGTGCCTGTGTTGGATGGTAGGAAAGTTTTTATATGGCGTCCATAGATTAAAAAGAACTTTGAAATAGTGCCCATTCGTCCAGTATAGCTGGAGCCCCGATCCAGGCTTGTGGTGGGACGTGGCGGTATTCTCATTACGTCCTCATGCCTTCCCCTGCCTCTTTTGTCCATAGCTGCTGATGCGGAATGGGTGGATGACGCGGTGGGAGAGCGGAGGGCGGTGGCCACAGGTCCCGCCATTGTCGCCCATGCTTGATCGCTCATCCCATTATGCTGCCTTCTGGCAAAATGCACGTAGAAGGCGGTGTTGACGGGGGGGGGGAGGGGGGAAGGCAACTTGGCGCCATTTCTTCTTTTTAAGGAGATTTATGGAGAGGAGTAAGTGGTGCATGCCGGAGGGGGTTGATGTGGTGCTGGAACAGGACGGAAATTATCCGTAGTGCAGGGAGGTCATTTACATTTAAAGAATACATACACTGCTGGAATTAGAATAGCATTCGACAGAATGATCATGTTAGAAGCTGGGACCTTAGTTCTATATATTTTTCTATGTCTATTTGAATAGGTTTGTGGTTGGACTGAATACAGTTCTTGCTCCTCTGTGATCGCTGGCAATCAGATTTTGACTCCTCCTTTCCCCTCCTGTATGTCGGGATGAGGTATGTTAATTAATAGCTCATTTTGGGTGGTGGTATTCTGTATTATAGTATGAGTGGGTAAATGAATTGCCCTGATTATTATTATTTTTCTGAAACAGCATCCCTGTAATCCTGATATAGTGGAAGTTTGAGCCAACTGTTTTCTCCCCCTCCCCTGCCTTGGTTGGATGCCCCTTGGGCGGGCCCCCGCTTTCTGGGCTGAGATCCATCTTGCCTTGATCTTTTGGTCATTGGGGGGCTGCTTGGCTAGTTTGAAGCGAGCAACATAAACTCCCTCTGAGAGTGCAATTTATCTTTGTTGAAATAAATTTAAATAATAATTGTAATATTTATCATAAAGAAATGTACTTTGCATTTTGCCCAGTTTCCTTCTTTTTCTCCCTTGTTTTTGATATATGTAACATATAATTAATGTATGTTCACTTAGTATATGCAATATTAATTTTCATTTAATTTTATTTTTATTTGTATACATTATATATTTATTATGCATTGTTTATTCAATACAAGGTTTACACTAAATAGAAGTCAGATCCTGAAGAAGCCTGTATTGTTGGTGAAAACGCGTTGATCCGTACCTCTTTCGGGGTTCATCCAAAATCTTAACATGTGTACTGTATTCATATACGTATATGTGTAGTAATTTTAATGTATCATATTCTTGTGTGAATTATTTCTGATTGTATTACCAATGGTTTTTAGCTATTGTTAGATTTTTTTGTCTTGGGCACACTCAAATCCCCCATCTCCAGTGTCTCTTCCTTCCTTTGAGACCCAGAACATACCTTGCAATTTCTACTTTTTGGGGACGGTGCCAGTATTTTTATACAGGTAATCTCCCTCCAGCCAACACTTCTCCTGTACTTTGTATTAGCTTTTTCTTTTTTCTTTTGTTTTAGTTTTTGTAGTAACCCAACTGAACTCTCTTCATAAACACCCTGAAGAAGCCATAGCAGCGAAACGCATTGGAAGGAGTTCTGTCCTCTTTACACACTGTGATATACAGCAGATTAGGAAGGAGAGGAACACCTGTAATTTGAGGGTGGTGTTACCATGAGTTACTTACTATGATGTGCAATATCAATTTTATGTCATTGTTTATGACCTATATTTTTTAAACTGTCTATGTTGAAATAAAGTAATATTTTTTTTACGATATGTATGTCTTTTTATAATAGCATTGAAGGGGGAGATCAACACCTAGAATGTCCCACTGTTCCAATTTTTTATGTCTCCAACTCAATTTTGAACCCTACAGACAAAGGCTGGGATGCCACTAAAGTTCATGTGCATGGGGGCGGAACTTGGTCACGCTCGGAGATGGCTGCTTGACTCCTCATCTCTGGCCACACGGGGGACTTATTGGCCACAGATCAGCAATTCAGGCCAGCATACTGCACCGCCAAGCACTCCTACATCCCTTACACCCCTGGGCAACATATCCCTCAAGATGAATAACCGGCCAGGCCCCAGGAATTCTTTGGTGTCTAACGGCCCTAGGAGTCCCAAGATGGCACTGGCTCCAGAAAGAACATGGCTCCATGGGCTTCACAGCGTGCCTCTTCTCCATCTGCACTGCATCCCATGGATTGCACAGCCCCTCGTGGAGAACACAACAGGAACAGCTCCAAATGGGCTCTCCGCTCTCCTCCCCTTCTTGTTGCTTATATGGAAGTGATGTGTAAAACATTACTTCCGGGCCCTCCTGGCAGTGACCCCTGCCAAAGAAAGAATCGAATGCAGTGCGATTTGTACTGCATTTGATTCAGTGGAGCACGGGGGATGTCTAATTAAAGAGAACCTGTCTAAAAAAGTCATCACATAGGGGACTTTACCTCCCCCCCACCATATGTGATGACAAAAAAGTGTAAAAATTGTAAGAAATGAAAGTTATACCCAAGCACATAAAATGCCAAACCCACATATACACGCATAAGAATGCGCCTACGGAATGAACACTCCCCCAAAGGGGGAGGGGCACAATGGACACCCAGAATATAGCACAATGGTAGCAAAGGTATCAGTAAAGGTGTCCAATGTATGTGTCCCCCCACCTATATTACTCCAGTAACCAGTTATAGATGGGGCAGGGGCTGTTTCTTTGTTACTGGAGTAATATCGGTGGGGTCAGGACACACTGGACACCTTTGCTGCCATTGTGCTATGTGCTGGGTGTCCATGGTGCTCCTCCCCCTTTGGGGAGGACTGGGCTACCTCCAAACCCACCTGTACCTCATCTATCCAATAGAATGCATGTGCTTCCATTGTGGAGACTCTCATAAATTAGTAGGGTTAGGACTGCAAGTAATACAGGATGCCGTGAAGGGGCCTTGCGGCTTACACATGCGATTGCAAATGTGTGTTAACTAAACCCCTGTTTTTATCGCATACTGTTGGACAGGTTTATTCGTTTGGTAAGCAGACTGGTTGGTGAGTTGAGCTGTGAATTTCCTCTGTCTTTTCTTTTATGTGCTTGCCCGTCCATGTGCTCCTTGTTGTGAAGGCCAGTTATAGATGTGGGGGCAGGAGCTATTTCTTTGTTAGGCTCCAAAGCAGTGGCGGCAGGTGCTCCATGGGCCGGGGGGGCGCACACGGACCACACCATACCCCCCCCGAACCACACCAGGCCGCACACCATACCCCCCCCCCCGGACCACACCAGCCCGCACACCCATCGCCGGCTCACTTACCCCTCACCCTGGACATGTTGACAGGCAGCAGCAGCAGCAGCGGCGGTGGTGGCTTCCCCCTCAGTCTTCTGCGTCTCCTCCCTCCTCCTCCTTGGCCAATGGCATGGCTTCTCCTTTCGGCCAATCGGGAAACAGGTCTCAGGGCTCACTTCCTGATTGGCCAGGAGGAGGATCCGTGTGACAATAGCGAATATTCATTCGCTATTGTCACACAACTGGGTAGGCTCGGGGCGCAGTGCTCTGCGCCCCAAGCCCACCCTTTTTTGAAGCCTATTAGAGCCTCTGGCTCTAATCACGTGCTTCAAAAAAAAAAAACCCATTGGAATCCATGCGTCCGGCGTCCTACATGTAGATGAGGGGGCCGGACGAATGGATTGGGGGGGAGGAGCAGCGCCCCCGGGCCCCCAAGGGACGGGCAGCCATTGCTTCAAGGGTTTCAGTAAGGAGCGTTCTCTCTTTTCTTTTTTTTTTATTTAAAATGAAGGTGTTCATTTTCTTTTTCTGGTTTATAGAGAAATTGTACGTCTTAGGTAGTATGCTATGACTTTTTTTCTCTGCAGGACCAATGGATGGACATTCAGATAATTGTACAATGGGAAATGAATTTCACCTCCTCTCGTTCACCATGTCTGGACATTCTCAGCTCGTGATTTTCACGCTCATCTTCTTGATGTATTCAATGACTATGTTGGGGAATGTCATCATCATTACTCTTATATGTCTGACCTCCCATCTTCATACCCCCATGTATTTTTTCCTGTGTAATCTCTCCCTCCAGGACATCATTTATGTCTCAGACACTCTTCCTAAATTTTTATCAATCACAGAATCAGGTGATGACAGAATCACCTTCCCGGCCTGCGTCACCCAGCTGTTTATTTTCGTCTTTTGCATAGGAACAGAATTTTTTCTTCTAACGTCGATGGCTTATGACCGATATATCGCCATTTGTGTTCCTCTACACTACGCGGTTCTGATGAAAAAACTAATTTGCATTCTGCTTGCCGCAGTTTGTTGGTCCGTAGGGTTCCTAAACGCTCTGACGCAGTCTCTTATATTGTCACGTGCCGAATTCTGCAACTCCCATGAGATCAATCATTTTTATTGTGATTTGAAGATCATGATAAAGCTGGCCAGCAGTGACACCACCATTATCCAAAAGTATCTGTTGGTAATTATTGTTCTTTTGGGTTTTTTACCTTTTATTCTGATTTTGACTTCCTATATATGCATCATCTCCACCATCGTGAGGATGCGTAGCTCAGGAGGAAGAGTGAAAGCATTCTCCAGCTGCTCCTCCCATCTCACCATCGTGTTATTATTTTATGGTGGGGTACTGGGCACTTATACCATCCTGGAGTCTGAAAATTCTCAGGAACGGGAGAAATTGATCTCCTTGCTGTACACGGCGCTGGTCCCACTTTTGAACCCCTTGGTTTATACCTTAAGAAACAAGGAGATATGGAGAGGGATGAAGCTCATGAAAGAAAAATATTTGAGGCTTTGGATCGTATCTTGATGCTTACTGGGCTCTTAAACCCTGTTCCTGCCCAGGCGAATTTTCAGCTTTCAGCGCTGTCACTCTTTGAATGACAATTGCGTGGCTATGTAAGACTGCAGGTCCAATGGATGGACAATCAGATAATTGCACAACGGGAAATTAATTTCACCTCCTCTCGTTTGCCATGTCTGGACATTGTCAGCTCGTGATATTCACGCTCATCTTCTTGATGTATTCAATGACTATGTTGGGGAATGTCATCATCATTAGGGATGATCGAACGGTTCGGGTCGACCATCGGTTCGACCCGAACATTGGCTGTTCGAAATTTGGCCGAATTCCGAACTTTTTGGGCTAATAGTTCGGAATTTGGCCACCAGAACCGCCCAAAATGCAATGGGTCAGGAAATGGGCTTAAAAAGCCAGTGATTGGCCCAGAAACATTAGTAAAAGATGATTGGAGTGACTAGGGGGTCCAGAGGCCAATCAGTAGTGAATACGCCCCCCAGTATATAACATAGCCCCGCCAAATCTCTAGCATAGTAATACAGGGGCTGTGGAAGCATTAGTGTTACTCCTGCTGTATGTAGCTGTTCTTTTAGTGTGAGGAAAGGGATATGCAGTGTAGTTAGGGTACTATATACCACTATAGTTAGATTTAATAATTTAGTTTCTGTAGGGACAGTAAAAGTGTTAGGGTGACTGTAGTGTAGTTTAGGTGACCTGACCCTGCCATGTCAGGCTAAACGTAATGAAGTTTAGCTGACTTTGCCTGCTGCCATACCAGGGTGACCGAACTCAGGGTTAGTGTAATGTAGTTTAGGGTGAACTGACTCTGCAATGCCAGGGTGACCGAACTTAGGGTGATCGTAATGTAGTTTAGGGTGAACTGACTCTACTATGCCAGGGTGACCGAACTATTCCATACCAAGATGACCGTAATGTAGTTTAGTTTGAACTGACTCTGCTATGCCAAGGTGACCGTAATGTATATATATATATATATGGAATCAAAAAACACAATTTTGAAGCCCTAAGATCTTTTTTTTCTGGTTCTGGACATGCTACAGAGCTGAAACTTCACAGGTACACCCTTTAGACCCCCCAGACACTAAATCCAAAGAAATCTCTTTTTTTTTTTTTTTAATTTTTTCAATAATTGGCTCTATCAAAAATGACAATTTTTAAGAACTTTTTCTTGTGTGATTAATAGTCCCTGGGGCATGACCCAGAACCCTAGGCACTTTTTTAGGGGTATTTATTGGGTTTTAGGGCTTCAAAATGGTGTTTTTTGATTTCAAAAGTTTGGGTCCCATTGATTTCAATGGGGTTCTGGAAATCCGAACCAAACTTTTGGGAAGTTCGGGTGTTCTGGCCGAACCAAACTTTTCAAAAGTTCGATCATCCCTAATCATCATTATTCTTATATGTCTGACCTCCCATCTTTATATCCCCATGTATCTTTTCCTGTGTAATCTCTCCCTCCAGGACATCATACACATCATCAGACACACTTCCTAAATTTTTCAAAATCAGGTGATGACAGAATCACCTTCCCGGCATGCGTCACCCAGCTGTTTATTTTCATCTTTTGCATAGGAACAGAATTTTTTCTCCCATCTCACCATCGTATTATTATTTTATGGTGGAGTGCTGGGCAGTTATACCATCCAGGAGTCTGAAAATTCTCAGGAACGGGAGAAATTGATCTCTTTGATGTACATGACGCTGGTCCCACTTTTGAACCCCTTGATTTATACAAGCCCGATTCCAAACAAGTTGGGACACTGTACAAATTGTGAATAAAAACAGAATGCAATGATGTAGAAGTTTCAAATTTCAATATTTTATTCAGAATACAACATAGATGACATATCAAATGTTTAAACTGAGAAAATTTATCATTTTAAGGGGAAAATAAGTTGATTTTAAATTTCATAGCATCAACACATCTCAAAAAAGTTGGGACAAGGCCATGTTTACCACTGTGTGGCCTCCCCTCTTCTTTTTATAACAGTCTGCAAATGTCTGGGGACTGAGGAGAAGTTGCTGAAGTTTAGGAATAGGAATGTTGTCCCATTCTTGTCTAATACAGGCTTCTAGTTGCTCAGCTGTCTTAGGTCTTCTTTGTCTCATCTTACTCTTTATGATGCACCAAATGTTTTCTATAGGTGAAAGGTCTGGACTGCAGGCTGGCCATTTCAGTACCCGGATCCTTCTTCTACGCGGCCATGATATTGTAATTGATGCAGTATGTGGTCTGGCATTGTCATGTTGGAAAATGCAAGGTCTTCCCTGAAAGAGACGACGTCTGGATGGGAGCATATGTTGTTCTAGAACTTGCATATACCTTTCAGCATTGATGGTGCCTTTCCAGATGTGTAAGCTGCCCATGCCACACGCACTCATACAACCCCATACCATCAGAGATGCCGGCTTCTGAACTGAGCGCTGATAACAACTTGGGTTGTCCTTGTCCTCTTTAGTCCGGATGACATGGCGTCCTAGTTTTCAAAAAAGAACTTTAAATTTTGATTTGTCTGACCACTAGTGTTGAGCGAACACGGACTGTATTATTCGTGTTCGTACCGAATAATTGGATTTTTTGTACCCGAACACGGACACGGACACTTTACTGTATGTTCGGGTAAAAATCCGTGTTCGGTCGTTTTATTTCCGGGTTTTGCATGCTTTGGCGCTCTTTTCATGGCGGGCTTTCAACAGCCAATCAACAATCGTTTAACTGGTGTGCCTTAAGCCATCCCAGCCATGCCTGCAAATGTCTCAGTAGCTGTGATTGGCCGTCTGAAGCATGTGACCAAGTCTTTATAAGTTCGAGGCAGCCGCAGCGGCGTCATTATGCTGCTTAGATTCAGGGACAGAGCACACATCAACGTGCTGGCTGCTGATTAGGGAAAGATAGGCAGGAAAAAACCATTTGTGTCCGGATAGAATTGAGGGACAGGTCGGAGTGTTTAGGCAGGGCGAGTTGTAGGCATTTTAGGGATAGAGTCTGCTGAATTATATAGGGTCAGTGTCTTCTACAAACTACAATCGATATTGCTGTGTGGGGGGTGGGGTCTGCACTCAATCCTGATCTACGATCTCTTCTCAATCCTGTTAGGGACAGAGTCTGCTGAATTTTAGGGAAACTGTGTTCTACAAACTACAATCGATATTGCTGTGTGGTGTGGGATTGGAGATAGGCAGGTGTCAGTGATCCACATCCATTTTTCTGTGTGTGAGCTGCAGTGAACACAATCTTTTTGGGCTGCAGTGAACACAATCTTTTTGGGCTGCAGTGAACACAATCTTTTTGGGGTGCAGTGAACAAAATCTTTTTGGGGTGCAGTGAACACAATCCTTTTTGGTGTGCAGTGAACACAATCTTTGTGGGGTGCAGTGAACAAAATCCTTTGTGGGGTGCAGTGAACACAATCTTTTTGGGGTGCAGTGAACAAAATCCTTTTTGGGGTGCAGTGAACAACATCCTTTTTGGGGTGCAGTGAACACAATCTTTTTGGGGTGCAGTGAACAAAATCCTTTGTGGGGTGCAGTGAACACAATCTTTTTGGGGTGCAGTGAACACAATCTTTTTGGGGTGGAGTGAACAACATCCTTTTTGGGGTGCAGTGAACAAAATCCTTTTTGGGGTGCAGTGAACAAAATCATTTTTGGGGTGCAGTGAACACAATCTTTTTGGGGTGCAGTGAACACAATCTTTGTGGGGTGGAGTGAACAACATCCTTTTTGGGGTGCAGTGAACAACATCCTTTTTGGGGTGCAGTGAACACAATCTTTTTGGGGTGCAGTGAACACAATCTTTGTGGGGTACAGTGAACAGAATCTTTGTGGGGTGCAGTGAACACAATCTTTGGGGGGTACAGTGAACACAATCTTTGTGAGGTGCAGTGAACACAATCTTTGTGGGGTGCAGTGAACACAATCATTGTGGGGTGCAGTGAACTCAATCTTTGTGGGGTACAGTGAACACAATCTCATACTGAAGGTTTGAGGGTGCTGCCTGTTCCATACTCCCCCTACTCCTCATCTAGCCTTTTAGGGGTACAAACAATAGTAATTGGGGCCTAGTGTGGTTGTGTACGTGTGATATACATACACTTTTTTGGGATCATATTTTCTATTCCGCTATTTAATCAAAAACCTTTGGGGATCAGTTAAATTGGGGGATAGTCTGTGTTGGTACGTGTGAGAGAGATCCACCTTTCCAAGTTGTTGGGGTTCATCTCATACTTCTGAAGGTTTGAGGGTGCTGCCTGTTCCATACTCCCCCTACTCCTAGCCTTTTAGGGGTACAAACAATAGTAATTGGGGCCTAGTGTGGTTGTGTACGTGTGATATACATACACTTTTTTGGGATCATATTTTCTATTCCGCTATTTAATCAAAAACCTTTGGGGATCAGTTAAATTGGGGGATAGTCTGTGTTGGTACGTGTGAGAGAGATCCACCTTTCCAAGTTGTTGGGGTTCATCTCATACTTCTGAAGATTTGAGGGTGCTGCCTGTTCCATACTCCCCCTACTCCTAGCCTTTTAGGGGTACAAACAATAGTAATTGGGGCCTAGTGTGGTTGTGTACGTGTGATATACATACACTTTTTTGGGATCATATTTTCTATTCCGCTATTTAATCAAAAACCTTTGGGGATCAGTTAAATTGGGGGATAGTCTGTGTTGGTACGTGTGAGAGAGATCCACCTTTCCAAGTTGTTGGGGTTCATCTCATACTTCTGAAGGTTTGAGGGTGCTGCCTGTTCCATACTCCCCCTACTCCTAGCCTTTTAGGGGTACAAACAATAGTAATTGGGGCCTAGTGTGGTTGTGTACGTGTGATATACATACACTTTTTTGGGATCATATTTTCTATTCCGCTATTTAATCAAAAACCTTTGGGGATCAGTTAAATTGGGGGATAGTCTGTGTTGGTACGTGTGAGAGAGATCCACCTTTCCAAGTTGTTGGGGTTCATCTCATACTTCTGAAGGTTTGAGGGTGCTGCCTGTTCCATACTCCCCCTACTCCTAGCCTTTTAGGGGTACAAACAATAGTAATTGGGGCCTAGTGTGGTTGTGTACGTGTGATATACATACACTTTTTTGGGATCATATTTTCTATTCCGCTATTTAATCAAAAACCTTTGGGGATCAGTTAAATTGGGGGATAGTCTGTGTTGGTACGTGTGAGAGAGATCCACCTTTCCAAGTTGTTGGGGTTCATCTCATACTTCTGAAGGTTTGAGGGTGCTGCCTGTTCCATACTCCCCCTACTCCTAGCCTTTTAGGGGTACAAACAATAGTAATTGGGGCCTAGTGTGGTTGTGTACGTGTGATATACATACACTTTTTTGGGATCATATTTTCTATTCCGCTATTTAATCAAAAACCTTTGGGGATCAGTTAAATTGGGGGATAGTCTGTGTTGGTACGTGTGAGAGAGATCCACCTTTCCAAGTTGTTGGGGTTCATCTCATACTTCTGAAGGTTTGAGGGTGCTGCCTGTTCCATACTCCCCCTACTCCTAGCCTTTTAGGGGTACAAACAATAGTAATTGGGGCCTAGTGTGGTTGTGTACGTGTGATATACATACACTTTTTTGGGATCATATTTTCTATTCCGCTATTTAATCAAAAACCTTTGGGGATCAGTTAAATTGGGGGATAGTCTGTGTTGGTACGTGTGAGAGAGATCCACCTTTCCAAGTTGTTGGGGTTCATCTCATACTTCTGAAGGTTTGAGGGTGCTGCCTGTTCCATACTCCCCCTACTCCTAGCCTTTTAGGGGTACAAACAATAGTAATTGGGGCCTAGTGTGGTTGTGTACGTGTGATATACATACACTTTTTTGGGATCATATTTTCTATTCCGCTATTTAATCAAAAACCTTTGGGGATCAGTTAAATTGGGGGATAGTCTGTGTTGGTACGTGTGAGAGAGATCCACCTTTCCAAGTTGTTGGGGTTCATCTCATACTTCTGAAGGTTTGAGGGTGCTGCCTGTTCCATACTCCCCCTACTCCTAGCCTTTTAGGGGTACAAACAATAGTAATTGGGGCCTAGTGTGGTTGTGTACGTGTGATATACATACACTTTTTTGGGATCATATTTTCTATTCCGCTATTTAATCAAAAACCTTTGGGGATCAGTTAAATTGGGGGATAGTCTGTGTTGGTACGTGTGAGAGAGATCCACCTTTCCAAGTTGTTGGGGTTCATCTCATACTTCTGAAGGTTTGAGGGTGCTGCCTGTTCCATACTCCCCCTACTCCTAGCCTTTTAGGGGTACAAACAATAGTAATTGGGGCCTAGTGTGGTTGTGTACGTGTGATATACATACACTTTTTTGGGATCATATTTTCTATTCCGCTATTTAATCAAAAACCTTTGGGGATCAGTTAAATTGGGGGATAGTCTGTGTTGGTACGTGTGAGAGAGATCCACCTTTCCAAGTTGTTGGGGTTCATCTCATACTTCTGAAGGTTTGAGGGTGCTGCCTGTTCCATACTCCCCCTACTCCTAGCCTTTTAGGGGTACAAACAATAGTAATTGGGGCCTAGTGTGGTTGTGTACGTGTGATATACATACACTTTTTTGGGATCATATTTTCTATTCCGCTATTTAATCAAAAACCTTTGGGGATCAGTTAAATTGGGGGATAGTCTGTGTTGGTACGTGTGAGAGAGATCCACCTTTCCAAGTTGTTGGGGTTCATCTCATACTTCTGAAGGTTTGAGGGTGCTGCCTGTTCCATACTCCCCCTACTCCTAGCCTTTTAGGGGTACAAACAATAGTAATTGGGGCCTAGTGTGGTTGTGTACGTGTGATATACATACACTTTTTTGGGATCATATTTTCTATTCCGCTATTTAATCAAAAACCTTTGGGGATCAGTTAAATTGGGGGATAGTCTGTGTTGGTACGTGTGAGAGAGATCCACCTTTCCAAGTTGTTGGGGTTCATCTCATACTTCTGAAGGTTTGAGGGTGCTGCCTGTTCCATACTCCCCCTACTCCTAGCCTTTTAGGGGTACAAACAATAGTAATTGGGGCCTAGTGTGGTTGTGTACGTGTGATATACATACACTTTTTTGGGATCATATTTTCTATTCCGCTATTTAATCAAAAACCTTTGGGGATCAGTTAAATTGGGGGATAGTCTGTGTTGGTACGTGTGAGAGAGATCCACCTTTCCAAGTTGTTGGGGTTCATCTCATACTTCTGAAGGTTTGAGGGTGCTGCCTGTTCCATACTCCCCCTACTCCTAGCCTTTTAGGGGTACAAACAATAGTAATTGGGGCCTAGTGTGGTTGTGTACGTGTGATATACATACACTTTTTTGGGATCATATTTTCTATTCCGCTATTTAATCAAAAACCTTTGGGGATCAGTTAAATTGGGGGATAGTCTGTGTTGGTACGTGTGAGAGAGATCCACCTTTCCAAGTTGTTGGGGTTCATCTCATACTTCTGAAGGTTTGAGGGTGCTGCCTGTTCCATACTCCCCCTACTCCTCATCTAGCCTTTTAGGGGTACAAACAATAGTAATTGGGGCCTAGTGTGGTTGTGTACGTGCGAGATACATACACTTTTTTTGATCATATTTCCTATTCCGCTATTCAATAAAAACCTTTGAGGATCAATTGAATTGCGGGATAGTCTGTGTCGGTACGTGTGAGAGAGATCCACCTTTCCAAGTTGTTGGGGTTCATCTCATACTTCTGAAGGTTTGAGGGTGCTGCCTGTTCCATACCCCCCCTACTCCTCATCTAGCCTTTTAGGGGTACAAACAATAGTAATTGGGGCCTAGTGTGGTTGTGTACGTGCGAGATACATACACTTTTTTTGATCATATTTCCTATTCCGCTATTCAATAAAAACCTTTGAGGATCAATTGAATTGCGGGATAGTCTGTGTCGGTACGTGTGAGAGAGATCCACCTTTCCAAGTTGTTGGGGTTCATCTCATACTTCTGAAGGTTTGAGGGTGCTGCCTGTTCCATACCCCCCCTACTCCTCATCTAGCCTTTTAGGGGTACAAACAATAGTAATTGGGGCCTAGTGTGGTTGTGTACGTGCGAGATACATACACTTTTTTTGATCATATTTCCTATTCCGCTATTCAATAAAAACCTTTGAGGATCAATTGAATTGCGGGATAGTCTGTGTCGGTACGTGTGAGAGAGATCCACCTTTCCAAGTTGTTGGGGTTCATCTCATACTTCTGAAGGTTTGAGGGTGCTGCCTGTTCCATACCCCCCCTACTCCTCATCTAGCCTTTTAGGGGTACAAACAATAGTAATTGGGGCCTAGTGTGGTTGTGTACGTGCGAGATACATACACTTTTTTTGATCATATTTCCTATTCCGCTATTCAATAAAAACCTTTGAGGATCAATTGAATTGCGGGATAGTCTGTGTCGGTACGTGTGAGAGAGATCCACCTTTCCAAGTTGTTGGGGTTCATCTCATACTTCTGAAGGTTTGAGGGTGCTGCCTGTTCCATACCCCCCCTACTCCTCATCTAGCCTTTTAGGGGTACAAACAATAGTAATTGGGGCCTAGTGTGGTTGTGTACGTGCGAGATACATACACTTTTTTTGATCATATTTCCTATTCCGCTATTCAATAAAAACCTTTGAGGATCAATTGAATTGCGGGATAGTCTGTGTCGGTACGTGTGAGAGAGATCCACCTTTCCAAGTTGTTGGGGTTCATCTCATACTTCTGAAGGTTTGAGGGTGCTGCCTGTTCCATACCCCCCCTACTCCTCATCTAGCCTTTTAGGGGTACAAACAATAGTAATTGGGGCCTAGTGTGGTTGTGTACGTGCGAGATACATACACTTTTTTTGATCATATTTCCTATTCCGCTATTCAATAAAAACCTTTGAGGATCAATTGAATTGCGGGATAGTCTGTGTCGGTACGTGTGAGAGAGATCCACCTTTCCAAGTTGTTGGGGTTCATCTCATACTTCTGAAGGTTTGAGGGTGCTGCCTGTTCCATACCCCCCCTACTCCTCATCTAGCCTTTTAGGGGTACAAACAATAGTAATTGGGGCCTAGTGTGGTTGTGTACGTGCGAGATACATACACTTTTTTTGATCATATTTCCTATTCCGCTATTCAATAAAAACCTTTGAGGATCAATTGAATTGCGGGATAGTCTGTGTCGGTACGTGTGAGAGAGATCCACCTTTCCAAGTTGTTGGGGTTCATCTCATACTTCTGAAGGTTTGAGGGTGCTGCCTGTTCCATACTCCCCCTACTCCTCATCTAGCCTTTTAGGGGTACAAACAATAGTAATTGGGGCCTAGTGTGGTTGTGTACGTGTGATATACATACACTTTTTTTGGATCATATTTTCTATTCCGCTATTCAATAAAAACCTTTCTAGGGCAAGATCTTAAATTACAGAAATATGAGGAGACCGTCAAATAAGGGCCGTGGCCTGGGTCGTGGTGCTGCTGGTAGAGCTCCTGTTGCAAGGAGAGGACATGGTCGATCTGTGCCAGCTACACGCACAAGTGAAACACCTTCCTCAAGTGTGAGTAGGCGACAGAACCTGCATCAGTATTTGGTAGGGCATCAAACGCCCCTAGAAGTGATGAGGCCAGAACAAGTTGAGGCGATAGTAGATTGGTTTGCTGCTGACAGTGCCTCCAGTTCCTTCACATTGTCTCCCACCCAGTCTACTGCAGAAAGGTCAGAGTTGGCACCTGCAGCCAATGTCCAACCGTCTTTCACCTCACCCCCTTGCAAATCAGGCCAGCAGTCTGAGCCCCAAGCCATACAGCAGTCTCTTATTCTTTTTGAGGACTCTGTCAGCAGGGTTTCCCAGGGCCATCCACCTAGCCCTGCCCCAGAAGTGGAAGAGATTGAGTGCAGCGATGCCCAACCACTTATTTCTCAAGATGAGTACATGCAAGGATCATCGCAGCACGTCTCCGATGATGACGAAACGCAGGTGCCAACTGCTGCGGCGTTCAGCATTGTGGAGACCGACAAGGAGGGCAGGGGTGAAGACTGGGTGGAAGATGATGTGGAGGACGATGAGGTCCTCGACCCCACATGGAATGAACGTCATGCAGGTGAACTGAGTAGTTTGGAGGAAGAGGCGGTGGTCGCACAGAGCCACCAGCACAGCAGAAGAGGGAGCAGGGTGCAGAAGCGGAGCGGCCGTGCCCTAGACACTACGCCCGCTACTGCCCAACGCAGCAAGGGAACGAGCGCACCAAAGTCAGCTCAAAGGAGTTCTCTAGCGTGGAAGTTCTTTAGAAAATGTGCTGATGACAGGACACGAGTGGTTTGCACCCTGTGCAATCAGAGCTTGAAGCGAGGCATGAACCTTCTCAACCTGAGCACAACCTGCATGATCAGGCATCTAAGTGCAAAGCACGAGCTGCAGTGGAGTACACACCTTCAAAACCAAGAAACGTCTCTGGCTCATCCTGCTTCCTCTTCTGCTGCAGTCTCGGCCGCTCCAGCCACATCTGTAGTGATACCGGCACCTGCCACCCCGCAAACAGACGATCTGTCAGCAACACCACCACCTGGGTCACCAACAACCATCTCCACAATGTCCCGTGGAAGCGTTCAGCTTTCCATCTCCCAAACACTTGAGAGGAAGAGGAAGTACCCCCCTACCCACCCGCGATCCCTGGCCCTGAATGCCAGCATTTCAAAATTATTGGCCTTTGAAATGCTGTCATTCCGTCTGGTGGAGACGCACAGTTTTAAAAACCTTATGTCGGTGGCTGTCCCACAGTACGTCGTGCCCAGCCGCCACTACTTTTCCAGGCAAGCCATCCCTTCCCTGCACAACCAAGTGGGGGAAAAAATCAGGTGTGCACTGCGCAACGCCATCTGTGCCAAGGTCCACCTAACTACGGATACGTGGACCAGTAAGCACGGTCAGGGGCGTTATATCTCCCTAACGGCACACTGGGTAAATGCAGTGGCGGATGGGCCTGAGGCGGATAGCAATTTGGCGCATGTCCTTCCACCACCGAGGATTGCAGGGCGCTTCAGTTTGCCTCCTGTTCCTAACTCCTCCTACTCCGCTTCCTCATCCTCTACCGCCTCCTCATCCGGACAGCGTAACACCTTCACCACCAACTTCAGCACGGCCAGGGGTAAACGACAGCAGGCAGTTTTACAACTTGCCTGTTTGGGGGACAAACCACACACCGCGCAGGAGTTGTGGAGGAGCATGGAACAGCAGACAAATGAGTGGTTGCTGCCAGCGAGCCTCAAGCCCGGCCTGGTGGTGTGCGATAACGGGCGAAATCTCATAGCAGCTCTGGGCCTAGCCGGTTTGACGCACATCCCTTGCCTGGCGCATGTGCTGAATTTGGTGGTGCAGAGGTTCCTTAAAAACTACCCCGATATGTCAGAGCTGCTGCAGAAAGTGCGGGCCGTTTGTGCGCACTTTCGGCGTTCTCACCCTGCTGCTGCTCGCCTGGCAGCGCTGCAGCGTAACTTCGGCCTTCCCGCTCACCGCCTCATATGTGACGTGCCCACAAGGTGGAACTCCACCTTGCACATGCTGGAAAGACTGTGCGAGCAGCAGCAGGCCATAGTGGAGTTTCAGCTGCAGCACGCACGCGTGAGTCGCTCTGCGGAACAGCACCACTTCACCACCAATAACTGGGCCTCCATGCGAGACCTGTGTGCCTTGTTGCGCTGTTTTGAGTACTCCACCAACATGGCCAGTGGCAATGACGCCGTTCTCAGCTTAACTATCCCACTTCTATGCCTCCTTGAAAAAACAATTCGGGCGATGATGGAAGAGGATGTGGCACAGGATGAGGAGGAGGAGGAGGATGAAGAGGTAACATTTCCAAGGCTTTCAGGGCAGTCATTCGCAAGGGGCTCCGAGGGTGGGTTCCTGCACACGCAAACGCCAGGGACGCAATTGTCCAGCAGGGGCACAGTTCTGGAGGATGAGGAGGATGAGGAGGAGGAGGAGGAGCTGGAGGAGGAGATGGAACCATGTTCACAGCAGGGTGGCACCCAGGCCAGCTCATGGCCATCACTGGTGCGTGGCTGGGGGGATACAGAGGACACGGACCATACACCTCCCACAGAGGACAGCCTTTCGTTGCCTCTGGGCAGCCTGGCACACATGAGCGATTACATGCTGCAGTGTCTCCACAACGACCGCCGAGTTGCCCACATTCTAACTTGTGCTGATTACTGGGTGGCCACGCTGCTGGATCCCCGTTACAAGGACAACGTACCGTCCTTAATTCACTCACTGGAGCGCGATCGCAAGATGCGCGAGTACAAGCGCACGCTGGTAGACGCCATGCTGCTGGCATTCCCATCTGACAGCGGGGCCACAGTGGAAGCACAAGGCAGAGGAGGAGGAGGAGGAGGTCGCCAACGCAACCAGGGCACCGCCAGCACCTCAGAAGGCAGGGTTAGCATGGCCGAAATGTGGAAAAGCTTTGTCAGCACGCCACAACAAACAGCAGCACCAGCAGCTCAGATGGAACGTCTTAGCAGGAGGCAGCATTTTACCAACATGGTGGAGCAGTATGTGTGCACACGCCTACATGTAGTGAATGACGGGTCTGCCCCCTTCAACTTCTGGGTCTCCAAATTGGGCACATGGCCTGAGCTTGCCCTTTACGCCTTGGAGGTGCTGGCGTGCCCTGCAGCCAGTGTATTATCTGAACGGGTATTTAGCACGGCTGGGGGCGTTATAACAGACAAGCGCAGCCGCCTGTCCAGAGACAATGTGGACAAGCTCACGTTCATTAAAATGAACCAGGCATGGATCCCACGGGACTTTTCCGTACCTTGTGCAGAATAGCAATGGATACCGACCTTACCTACCCATTGTTCCATTTTTGCTCTTTCTCACTCTTTTGGGGTGTACCCTCATTTAAAATTTGTGAAAAGAAGCAGTGTTGGCTACCTCGTCCTCCTCCTCAGGGCCAGATTAATGTAGGGGCTATTGGAGCTGCAGCTCCAGGCCCCTACCTTTTATATAGGCCCCGGGTTGGCCATATTCACTGTTACCGCTCTTCTGTCACTTGTAAACACAGAAGTCTGGCTTCTATGCTCGCTTCCCCAGGCAGCACCCTCAGAACCTCCCCACACAGCGTGAAGGCCGGACAAGGAGGGACAGTTGGCGATGCATGGATGTGTTTATGGGCTTCAGAGACAGCATCCCATGTTGAATTAGGCATGCATGGCTGCACCCTTCCTCCTCTGGGTGCATGGCAAGGCACGGCCCTAAGGCCCTTCAAAATCCTCAGCACCAAGCCCATGATGCTGTTAATCCGGCCCTGGTCCTCCTCCACCGCCGCTTCCACCTACACCGCCCATAGGTGTGCGCAGCCTATTGCATTAAGGTGTGCACCCCAAAGTTGAAATACACATGCATGTGTTTGCCAGCAGGGAGAGTAATGTATCGGGGCCATGTACCTGTAGGCAAGGAGAAATAGAGCAGAGCAGGTCCCAGGGAGATCTTTCCCATCTCCTCACTGGCAATGCTATGTGCCCTAGGTGATTAGGGTGTGCCCAGGCACACCCAGCACACCCTGTGCGCACGCCTATGTCACCGCCACATCCACCACCACCTCAACCTCCCTCCTACTCCATATGGGCCTCGTCCTTCAGAGATGAAGAAGAACATTGTTTTATTTTTCTGTTTTTTTTTGTTGTTTTAAGTTATTTCCCTATCCACATTTGTTTGCAGAGCACTTGCCATGCTCTTAATTACGTTTTGCTGCCATTTGCAGCACTCTAGCCCTTTCCTTTGGTGTTTTAGAGCCATTTTAGTGCCTTAAAGTTCGGGTCCCCATTGACTTCAATGGGGTTCGGTGTCCGGGAAAAGTTCGGTAAAAGTCCGGGACACGGACCCGGACATTTTTTTAAAGTTCGGCCGAACCCGTCGAACACGGACATCTAGGTGTCCGCTCAACCCTACTGACCACAGAACAGTTTTCCACTTTGCCACAGTCCATTATAAATGAGCCTTGGCCCAGAGAAAACGCCTGCGCTTCTGGATCATGTTTAGATATGGCTTCTTTTTTGGCCTATAGAGTTTTAGACGGCAACGGCGAATGGCACGGTGTATTGTGTTCACCGACAATGTTTTCTGTAAGTATTCCTTAGCCCATGTGATTTCCATTACAGTAGCATTCCTGTATGTGATGCAGTGCCGTCTAAGGGCCCGAAGATCACCGCCATCCAGTATGGTTTTCCGGCCTTGACCCTTACACACAGAGATTGTTCCAGATTCTCTGAATCTTTGGATGATATTATGCACTGTTGATGAATAGAACTTCAAACTCTTTTCAATTTTTCTCTGAGAAACTCCTATCTGATATTGCTCCACTATTTTTCGCCGCAGCATTGGGGGAATTGGTGATCCTCTGCCCATCCTGACTTCTGAGAGACACTGCCACTCTGAGAGGCTCTTTTTATACCCAATCATGTTACCAATTGACCTAATAAGTTGCAAATTGGTCCTCCAGCTGTTCCTTATATGTACATTTAACTTTTCCAGCCTCTTATTGCTACCTGTCCCAACTTTTTTGGAATGTGTAACTCTCATGAAATCCAAAATGAGCCAATATTTGGCATGACATTTCAAAATGTCTCACTTTCAACATTTGATATGTTATCTATATTATATTGTGAATAAAATATAAGTTTATGAGATTTTGTAAATGAGTCCATTCCTTTTTTACTCACAATTTGTACAGTGTCCCAACTTTTTTGGAATTGGATTATACCTTAAAAAACAAGGAGATATGGAGAGGGATGAAGCTCATGAAAGAAAACTATTTGAGGCTTTGGATCCTATCTTGAAGTAGTGAAAAAAATAGAGCAATATATATTTTTTTTATTTTAACCACTTGCTTACTGGGCACTTAAACCCCCTCTTCCTGCCCAGGCCAATTTTCAGCTTTCAGCGCTGCCACTCTTT
Source organism: Pelophylax lessonae (assembly GCF_965119305.1). Taxonomy (NCBI): domain Eukaryota; kingdom Metazoa; phylum Chordata; class Amphibia; order Anura; family Ranidae; genus Pelophylax; species Pelophylax lessonae. The sequence continues at coordinate 6,978,074 of NC_138775.1, forward strand.
GAATGACAATGGCGCGGTCATGTAACACTGTACCCACAAATTAAATTTTTATAATTTTTTTCACACAAATATAACTTTCTTTTGGTGGTATTTAATCACTACTGGGGTTTTTAGTGTTTGCTAACAAATAAAAGAAGACTGAAAATTAAAAAAAAAAAAACTGTTTTTTTATGGTTTGTTATCAAATTTTGCAAACAGGTGATTTTTCTCCTTCATTGATGTGCGCTGATGAGGGCACTGGTAGTTGGCACTGCTTAGCCGTACTGATATGTACTGGTAGGTGGCACTGTTGGGCACTGGTAGGTGGCACTGTTGAGCACTGACAGGCACTTGTAGGTGACACTGATAGGCAGCACTGATAGGTGGCACTGATGATGAGGCACTGATGGGCACTGATTGGCAGCACTGACAGGTGGCACTGGTGGGCACTGGTAGGTGGCACTGGTGGGCACTGCTTAGCAGTACTGATATGCACTGGTAGGGGGCTCTGGTGGCACTGTTTAGCAGCAATGGCTTTCTGTTTTTGGGACTGATGTCCCATTTTCACAAGCCGGTAATCTGCTTATTTTTTTTCCTCGTGCTGTCAGCATGAGGGAAAAAAAAAATGCCAATAATAAAGGGAACTGGCATCTAGGAGCTCTTTGGAAAAAAGAGAGCTTTATTTGAATATTAAGGAAAACCAGAAATTATCAGAAATGCAGCAAATCAACTATAGTGATGCTATATATACGATTTGTAAACAAATAAAATTAGCGCGATTTCCGTAGATTAATCCATGCTCTATCTAATTATTGAGGTATGAGTACTGAACTCCTAATAATTATAGCTGATTTTATATGTCAAAAATTAGAAATAAATGTAATTAATCAATAATTAAAAGTGCTAGTGCATGAACAAATGTGCAAATAAATGTGCCAAACTAAAGTGCAAATGCCGTATGTCTCTCTCAATAGCAACTGTGTTAATATGTGTTATATAGCTCTAGCCAATATATATATATATATATATTATACCCAGATAAATCTTCAATTTTAAATTATGCTAGTGCAATGAGTATTTTGTATATAGTAAAAGTGCCAGTGCAATTATATATAATAAATGTGCAAATTATATCAATTGTTAGAAACCACAATTAATCAAAAAGTATATAAATTATAATGGTGACAAGTCAATCAATATTGTGAGAAATAAGTCCATCAAACAAATCCATAAGAATCCTCCAGTGATAAAGTGCAGAGTGCAGTGGTGTATTTTGGTTTTGTGCTGATCTAGGCAAGACTAAAATTGGGTGCCCCCCCCCCCCCCCATGTACATTTTCCCCACTCCTTTTTTAACGGATGTGACTCCCTCCCAAATTGAAGGACTACAAGTCCCAGCATGAACCCCTGAGATCTCATGAGAGGAGGGTGGGTGAGGAAGTGAGGAGGGGGTGAAAGAGAGAGGGGGATGAAAGAGAGAGAGGGGGGTGAGAGAGAGAGAGGGGGGTGAGAGAGAGAGAGAGAGAGGGGGTGGGTGAATGAAAGAGAGGGGGATGAGAGGGAGAGGGGGGATGAGAGAGAGGGAGAGGGGGGGTGAGGGAGAGGGAGGATGAGAGAGAGGATGAGAGAGAGAGGGGGGATGAGAGAGAGAGGGGGAGAGAGAGGGGATATGAGAGAGAGAGGGGGATGAGAGAGAGATAGAGGGGGATGAGAGAGGGGGGATGCGAGAGAGAGGGGGGTGAGAGAGGGGGGATGAGAGTGAGAGAGAGAGGGAGGATGAGAGAGAGGATGAGAGAGAGGATGAGAGAGAGAGGGGGGATGAGAGAGAGAGAGAGAGAGGGGGGCTGAGAGAGGGGGAATGAGAGCGAGAGAGAGAGGGAGGATGAGAGAGAGAAGGGGGATGAGAGAGAGAGAGGGGGAAGAGAGAAAGAGGGGGGAGAGAGAGGGGGGATATGAAAGAGAGAGGGGGATGAGAGAGAGATAGAGGCAGATGAGAGAGGGGGGATGAGAGAGAGAGAGCGAGAGAGAGAGGGGGGTGAGAGAGGGGGATGAGAGCGAGAGAGAGAGAGGGGGATGAGAGAGGGGGATAATAGAGAATGAGAGAGGGGGAGAGAGAGAGGGAGGTGAAAGAGAGGGATAGAGAGAGGAGGGGGGAGAGGGAGGGGGGTGAGTGAGAGAGAGAGAGAGAGAGAGAGAGAGAGAGAAAGGGGGGCGAGAAAGGCGGTTCTAGCAACCAGTGGCCAATAGAGTCTCAGGTGGAGGGGGGTGGCTTTTTTGCTGCCCCCCTGCAAAGTGCTGCCCTAGGCCTGGGCCTTGTTGGACTAGGCCAAAATACAGCACTGGCAGAGTGCTGCTTGATCACAAACAAAGTGTTCACGGTGTTCACACGTGAAGATCCTCTCACCCACAGTGCTGTAATAGTTTGTCTAGATCAAACTCACCAGAAGCTCTGCTAGTAAAATTATAAAGCAAGTAAGCATAAACCCCAATGGCAATCAGGCAGACACCTTTTCTCCTTATAATCACACCAGGATGGATCAGGGCTCAGGATGGTCGGTATGGAGAAACATAAAAAGGAATGCCGACCATAGTGTAAAATTGTATAACACTCATTTATTTAAACATAAGATTAAACACACTCACGTGGGCCGGTTTCTGTCAGACACAAAGAATCTGCGTATATAAAATCCTCCACTGTCCCGGTCGCCGTAACAGTGTTAGAAAATAAAAAGTAGAAGAAGTGATAAGAAAGCACTGGCCTATACTTTTTACAGGATGAAACATTAAAGGCCTTCATTCCTCAAAGGCCAAAATTTATTTACAGGAAGAATAGGACAATTAAGAACCAAATAGTCCACACTGCTTTAGACCCACCACGTGCAATACAGATGTTCCCCAATCTAAAAGGGTTTTATAAAAGTAACACATGTAAAGCTTGTCGGACAACAAAGAAAGATAATAAAAAACTGAAAAAATTCACAGCAAACAACACTAATAAGGAATATGAAATTCGTTCTGTAATTACATGTGAATCCACCCATGTTGTGTATGTCTTAGAATGTCCATGCCACTTACAGTATGTGGGTAGGACAACTAGACCATTAAAAGTAAGGATAGGGGAACATTGCACAAACATTAAAAAAGGATTCGGAAAAACACAGTGTGTCCAGGCATTTTAAAATAAAACACAATGAAGATCCGAGTCTACTTTCATTTTATGGGATTGATAGGGTCAAGGAAAATTGGAGGGGGTCTGATAGAACTAAGGAAGTATCGCAAAAAGAAACCCAGTGGATTTACAGGGTGGATACATTACAGCCACATGGGTTGAATATAGATATTGATTTAAATTGCTTCCTCACAAATTTTTAATTAGCCCGAGTTCCTAATATTTTCCAACTTAAATAGATTTCCATATAATTTTTTTTTTAAGAACTAATCATTAATTTTTAAGATTTTATATATTTATTATAATCAATACTGGTGCAATAAATCTTTTTTTTTTTTTTTTCTTTTAAACGGTTTTTATTGAAGGCAAAAGAAACATGGTACAGTAACATGCAGTAGAAAGCTTAGGTACATGCCGTGATATAACAAGGCACAGTAAATATAGAACTACAGCATATAACATTCAAGGAATAGGTAACAATGTGATACGCATAAGAGATCGACCTGGCATCCCGACTGAGAAGCAGTAATGGCACGTACAAATTCAAGGTGTGACCGAGGTCACAATGCGTAAATGGGCCCCCTCATAGAAGGGGCCTCAACCAAAACAAAGGTATAACACTTAATGTGATATGCCAGGGGCCGAGTGGGGAGAGGGGGCTGGGAAGGCAGGGTTGGGGTGAAATCAGGGTAGGTGGGAGAGGGTTATGGGGGGGAGGTAACAGCTGGTAACTGGAGGGAGCCTCGAACCCCCCAGGGGACCAAGTGGGGAAAGAGGGTGCAATAAATCTTATCTATAAGCAATGTAGGGAAGATAATTTACCCATTTAAAGATACTAAAACAGATTCTGTTGTGATGCGGATAACATCTTTTCAATAATATATATTTTTTATAAAATTTTTTGGGATATTTTTTGAATAATAATATATATGGGATTTGTTATATTAATAATTATAATTTATTGTTAGGCAAAGATTGATTTGTGATGCATACATAAATCATTTGGGTATCAACAATACAATGATGACAGTAGATTTCAACTATTTGGTGTTATTATGGTATTTTCAGCTGTGAACACTAGATGGTGCTCAAGTGTATAATGAACAAAAAAACATTTGTATTAGTTGAATGCATTACGAATTTTATAATGATGGACATTATCAATGGTGTTATTACTAACTTAAGCCCACATTATTCATATAATTGGCTCTGTTGTGTTAAATATAGTTAGAGAAGGGATGTAAATTTAACATGTTATAACGGAATCGTGGTTAGAACCGCTACTTCCTTCTCCAATTTAAGATGGCCCGGTATGTCTCAGCGTCGGACCGCACCGCGAAGACGTCAGATGACGAAACCAGTAGGGCGTGGCATAGGACGCTGAGAAATTACTGCATCGCATTGCTACACTGCATCTAGGCTACGGGAACACTGTTACGGTGACAGGGACAGTGGAGGATTTTATATACGCAGATTCTTTGTGTCTGATAGACACAGGCCCATGTGAGTGTGATTAATGTTATGTTTAAATAAACGAGTGTTATACAATTTTACACTATGGTCGGCATTCCTTTTTATGTTTCTCCATATGGACCATCCTGAGCCCTGATCCACCCTGGTGTGATTATAAGGAGAAAAGGTGTCTGGCTGATTGCCGTTGGGGTTTATGCTTGCTTGCTGGTTTATAGGCTCTGACTGTACCCCTCTCTTTGAGCAGTAAAACACTGCATACGAGTACTATATACCCTTTTCTTTGTAAATAACACCCTGTGTTTCAGCCCCTTCAATTCATATTAGGGATCGACCCATTATCGGCAAAGCCGATATATCGGGGGCCAATATGCACTTTTCCCGATATATCGGAATCGGCCCCTGAGGTTACCGATATTGCCGATATTTCGTGAAAGTGCATGTACTGGAGTGATGGCTGCAGCTAGAGGCATCACCCCGGTACCGGCGTCCATAGCCGACGGTCGGCTGCCTTGTAATGACAACCGGTGCGGCTGAGAAGCCGCTCGGCTGTCATTACAAGGAGCCGGAGGGGACGTCCCCCCCTCCCACCGCCTTCCGTGGCTCGCCCGGGTCTCCCGTCCCACCATAACATACATCTGCCCATACCATAACCCCAGCGCCACCATGGGCCACTCCATCAACGTACGCCTGCCCATACCATAACCCCACCACCACCATGGGCCACTCCATCCACAACGTACGCCTGCCCATACCATAACCTCACCGCCACCATGAGCCACTCCATCCACAACATACACCTATCCATACCATAACCCCACTGTCACCATCGGCCACTCCATCCATATCATACGCCTGCCCATACCATAACCCCACCGCCACCATGGGCCACTCCATCCACAACATTGACATCAGCAAACCGCTCACCCACACGACGCTATACACACTGTCTGCCATCTGCCCTGCACAGTGAAAACCGGGATTCATCCATGAAGAGAACACTTCTCCCAAGTGCCAGACGCCATCCAATGTGAGCATTTGTCCACTCAAGTCGGTTACGACGATGAACTGCAGTCAGGTGGCGTTCCCGATGAGGATGACGAGCCTGCAGATGAGCTTCTCTGAAACGGTTTCTGACAGTTTGTGCAGAAATTCTTTGCTTATACAAACCGATTGTTGCAGCAGCTGTCTGGGTGGCTGGTCTCAGACCATCTTGGAGGTGAAGATGCTGGATGTGAAGGTCCTGGGCTGGTGTGGTTACACGCGGTCTGTGGTTGTGAGGCCGGTTGGATGTACTGCCAAATTCTCTAAAACGCCTTTGGAGACGGCTTATGGTAGAGAAATGAACCTTCAATTCACGGGCAACAGCTCTGGTGGACATTCCTGCAGTCAGCATGCCAATTGCACCCTCCCTCAAAACTTGTGACATCTGTGGCATTGTGCTGTGTGATAAAACTGCACATTTTAGAGCGGCCTTTTATTGTGGCCAGCCTAAGGCACACCTGTGCAATAATCATGCTGTCCAATCAGCATCTTGATATGCCACACCTGTGAGGTGGATGGATTATCTCGGCAAAGGAGAAGTCCTCAGTGAAACAGATTTAAGCCCCGTACACACGCGTCGATAATTGGCCGTGAATTTTCGGCCAACGTTCGATCGGCCGATTTTCGGCTTGTTAGTATGATGCTTCCGACAACCGACTCCGAAAAAAATCTGGTGTGCAGGCTATAAAATTTTTGCTGGCCGTCAACACAACGGCCGATTTTCCGTCAGTCAGTACAGATTTCGGCAGACAAAAATCTGATGAGCAAGACTGGGCATGCTCAGAGAAGAAAAAACACACAGAAAGTAAACCAGCACATGACATCACTTCTGAAGTAGATTTTTGTTGGCCAAGAAAATTCGTGTGCAGTCTAGGCACATTCCAATCAACAAAACACTACTCTGGACAAAAGTCGGACGATTGGTCGGCCGATAATCGTTGCGAGGCATTACACAGATTTGTGAACAATATTGGAGAGAAATCGGCCTTTTGTGTACATAGAAAAAGTCTTAGATCTTTGAGTTCAGCTCATGAAAAATGGGGGCAAAAACAAAAGTGTTACGTTTATAATTTTGTTCAGTGTTTTTTATAGTGGTAATGACAGTGATCAGCAAGTTATAATGGGACTGTGAGAGCGCGGTGGGCAATCTGACAGTAACGGACACTGAGTGGGAACTGACTAACTGCCACTGATATCAGCAGTGACACTAACACAGTGATCAGTGCTAATACTATACTAGGGACCGACCGATTATCGGCAAAGCCGATATTTCGGGGGCCAATATGCACTTTCCCCAATATATCGGAATCGGCCCCTGAGGTTACCGATATTGCCAATATTTCGGGAAAGTGCTTGTAACGGAGTGATGCCTGCAGCTAGAGGCATCACCCCGGTACTGGCGTCCATAGCCGACGGTCGGCTGTCTTGTAATGACAACCGATGCGGCTGAGAAGCCACTCAGCTGTCATTACAAGGAGTGGGAGGGGACACCCCCCCCCCCTCCAGCCACCTTCCGTCCAAGACCCGTGCAACCAGCCTGCATGCCCACCAAAGACCCGATGAAAGCCGCATTCGGCTCTGATCTGGTCTCCATGTAAAACCCGGAAGTGATGTCATGACATCACTTCCGGGGTACTCTGGGCCAGATTAAAAAAAATTACAGCATTCAAAACAGCCAAAGTTGGCTTTTTGAATGCTTTTAAGTGCAGAGGAGGGGTTTGGGGTCTGTTAGACCCCCAGATCCCTCCACAAGAGTACCTAAAGTGCTAAAAATAAAAGTTTTTAAATGTACGAAAATATCGGCCAATATTGGCCGATACCGATATGCATTGGCCAAAATATTGGTATCGGCAACAAAAAACTGATATCGGTCGATCGCTATACTATACACTATACTAATGACACTGACTGGGAAGGGGTTAACATCTAGAGTGATCAAGTTGGTTAAATGTGTGCCTAGCCATGCGTAATGTTCTTACTGGGCACCCTGTACAGGTACGTCCCTGTCCCTGTAGGAGCCGACCGTCCAATGTGGTCGGGCAGTCCCTAAAGAGGTTAAACTCTGTTTACTGAACCCAAACAAGTGTATATAAATATAAAAGTACATAAAGGTTCCCAATTACAAAGAATATGCAAGGATAAAAAGATACAAATTTAGAAGCAGTGACAGTCTCTCATGTTTCCTTGTTACATACACACATTCTATAATATAGTAGAAAGAGGAGAACATATACTTATGGCTCCCCCTGTGGCCAATTGGCGCATGCACGCTCCTCTGGTGGTGCCCGCGCGCCCCCCACTAGCTGTCCCAAAATCAGTGGGCCTGGGAAGGTCATCCTAAAATGTGAAAGAAAGTACAGCTACATCATAGTTCCCAAAATGGATCAACTCTTTTTTATTGAGCCCAAACAGTTATATCTAAAAACATAAATGTTTCCAATTACAATGAATATGCAAATATATTTGAACAAAAATATTCAACAAAATGATACAAATTTTGAAGCAAAAAAAAGCGTAAAAAAAAAACACACACACATTGTTTTTGACAAATAAAAAATAAAGGCAGAGCCTCCCCTGCCCCAAAGCACCCCCCCCCCCCATGTTGAGGGCATAGGGCATGTGGCTGGGTATGGTTCAGGAGGGAACTGACCTGACCTGCCAGGCTGCATGCTCAGATTAGAGTCTGGTATAAAATTTTGGGGGGACCCCACAATGTTTTGTTTTTTGTTTTTTTTTAATTTTGGCGTGGGGTTCCCCTTAAAATCTATACCAGACCCGTTTTTTTTTTTTTTTCTAACATTTTTGTATTGCCAGGCAATTGCCGGCATTCTTTGCTTTACATTCATCTGTCAGTGGGAAAGCCCGCTGACAGATAAGTCATGGTAGTTTAGGACGCGGGCGGCCGGCTTCCCAGCCCGCTGCTTAACAACCAGCTATTTCTTTACACTGAATTTGAATCGGGCGACCAATCCGAATTCTAATCATTCTGAAATTTTGTAACTCATTAGAAAATAATAAATGAAACTAATTTTAATGAAAACAAAATGAAGTTTACCGAAAAGGAAACCAAACCAAACAAATACCATAAGGAAACAAAATTGGTAATATAACGAATCTCTCCGAAATGAAACAAAACCAATTTTTATGTTCTGCCCGTCTAATGGGCACCCTCCATTCCATATCAATAGGAGATCCTAGACTCGTCACATATGTGACATCCATGTCTGTTTCATTTTTTCCTCCATCTTCTATAGTAGGAAATGGACTCATGTAATCACTAAGGGCAGGACTTTTTTTGGCAGAGAATAAGTGCAGGACCTTGCTTCCCGGAGAGGGGGGGAGGGGGGTAAGGGGGGGGGAGTGTTGATGGGTCACGTACGTGCCAAAATAAAAGTTGTGCAGTGAAATGTTACTAAAGGGGCATTGTTAAATAAAACCACAAGTGCATAACGCACCGAGTGCTAGGGTTCAGGAGTATGTTACACACAGGCTGATGGGTTCCATAGTGATTTATGTGCAGGGTGCAGAGTTCAGTAGTGCACTACACACAGTGCAGGTTTAGGAGTGCACTACGCACAGGGTTCAGGAGGGCACTACACACTGGGTGCAGGGGTCAGGAGGGCATTATGCACAGGGTACAAGGGTCACTAGTGCATTACATACAACGTGCAGGTTTAGGAGTGCACTAGGCACAGGGTGAAGGGTTCAGGAGTGCAATGCACACAGGGTGCAGGGATCGGGAGTGCATTACGCACAGGGTGCAGGGTTCAGGAGGGCACTACACACAGGATGCAGGGGTCAGGAGGGAATTACACACATTGTGCAGGGGTCACTAGTTCATTACACACAGCATGCATGTTCAGGAGTGCATTACGCACCGGCTGCAGGGTTCAGAAGTGCAATACACACAGGGTGCAGGGATCAGGAGTGCATTTTGCACAGGATGCAGGGTTCACGGGTGTGTAACACACATAGTGGCAGGGTTCAGGTGTGTCCACTACACAAAGGTTACAGGGTTCAGGAGTACACTACACACAGGGTGCAGGGTTCAGGAGTGCATTACACACAGGGTGCAAGAATGTGTTGTGCACAGGGTGCATGCTCAGTAGTGCATTACACACAAGGTGCAGGGTGCAGGTGTGTGCTATGCACAGGGTGCAGGATTCAGGAGTGCATCACTCACAGGCTGGTTTACAACCAAAAATTACCTCACCCAAATTTTCCCCAGACGCCTCAGTACAGAGCTTGTCCCCCAACAACAAAATCCTTTAAAATCCTTACTATGGAATTACATTCTAATGACCACTGAAATAAATCCATTGACCACCCTAAAAATAAATCATCTCTGTAATCCGTGTCCACAGCTCACCTCTGCACCCACTTTCCAAAGCTCACCTCTGCACCCACTGTCCCCAGCTCACTTCTGCACCCACTGTCCACAGCTCACCATTGCACTCACTGTCCCCAGCTCACCATTGCACTCACTGTCCCCAGCTCACCTCTGCGCTCACTGTTCACAGCTCACCTCTGCACCCACTGTCCACAGCTCACCTCTGCACCCACTGTCCACAGCTCACCTCTGCGCTCACTGTCCACAGCTCACCTCTGCGCTCACTGTCCACAGCTCACCTCTGCGCTCACTGTCCCCAGCTCACCATTGCACTCACTGTCCCTAGCTCACCTCTGCGCTCACTGTTCACAGCTCACCTCTGCGCTCACTGTCCACAGCTCACCTCTGCGCTCACTGTCCACAGCTCACCTCTGCGCTCACTGTCCCCAGCTCACCATTGCACTCACTGTCCCCAGCTCACCTCTGCGCTCACTGTTCACAGCTCACCTCTGCGCTCACTGTCCACAGCTCACCTCTGCGCTCACTGTCCACAGCTCACCTCTGCGCTCACTGTTCACAGCTCACCTCTGCACCCACTGTCCACAGCTCACCTCTGCGCTCACTGTCCACAGCGCACCTCTGCGCTCACTGTTCACAGCTCACCTCTGCACCCACTGTGCACAGCTCACCTCTGCGCTCACTATCCACAGCTCACCATTGCACTCACTGTCCCCAGCTCACCTCTGCGCTCACTGTTCACAGCTCACCTCTGCACTCACTGTCCACAGCTCACCTCTGCGCTCACTGTCCACAGCTCACCTCTGCGCTCACTGTTCACAGCTCACCTCTGCGCTCACTGTCCACAGCTCACCTCTGCGCTCACTGTCCACAGCTCACCTCTCAGTGAATATCTCCTAAATGTAGCAGCCGGTAATAGCACCAGCGCATGAGCACTGCACTCTCAAAGGATGGCATACCATCAATTGAGAGAGCTGTGCTGTGACCATGACACCTGTGCACATGCGTGTGAGTTACATCATTGCAGTTTGGCCAAACGGCTGGAGCCCAAGAACCCAGAGAGAAGACCAGATGAAGATGGAATCCCTCTTAGTAGTGACATATAATAGGGGCTCATTCACATAGGTACTCTGGCTGTGTGAAGGAGGGGGTTGGGCTGGAGCCAACTGTAATTCTATGGGGAGGCAGCACCTGTATGAACACAGCCGCAGCCTCTAATTGGACAGGTGTGCAGGTGAGCGGTTCCCAAATGCACACTGTCTGTGTGCGGACCGTACACCTGCACCCCCACGTCTGTCAAATTAGGACCTGCAGCTGTGTTCATACAGATCCAGGTGGCTCAAGCCACATAAATGAACCCCTGATTCACACTGTACAGACCACAGCACCCATGTGCATGACCCCCAACCCTTCCCCCCATACCACAGATTTATTTATCAACTCAGTTTCATCTTTTAGATTTAGCAGGAATTTTGTGAGTTGTGTTGTATTTGTGTCTGCTAATAATGTTTATATTGTATTTTGTATTGAAATATAGCTTTAACCACTTTACCACTAGAGCAATTTGCTGTCCTACGCCTGGGCCACTTTTTGCGATTCGGCGCTGTGCAACTTTAACTGACAATTGCGCGGTCATGCGACGCCGTACCCAAACTAAATTTATGTCCTTTTTTTCCCACAAACAGAGCTTTCTTTTGGTGGTATTTGATCACCTGTGCGATTTTTACTTTTTGCGCTATAAACAAAATAAGAGCGTAAAATTTGAAAAAATAACAATATTTTTAACATTTTTTTATATGAAATTCCCCCCAAAAAAGATGTAAAAAAAAATGTTTTTTTAAATTTTTGGCCAATTTGTTTTCTGCTACATATGTTTGGTAAAAAAAAATCGCAATAAGCGTATTTTGATTGGTTTGCGCAAAAGTTATTGCGTTTACTAACTAAGGGAAAGATTTATGTCATTTTTGGTGTTTTTTTTTAACGAGTAATGGCGGCGATCTGCGACTTTTCTTGCGGGACTGCGACATTGCGGTGGACAGATCGGACCCTTGACTGACATTTTTGACACTTTTGGGGGTACCAGTGACATTACTGCAGTAATCAGTGCTATAAATATGCACTGTTACTGTAAAAATGACACTGGCAGGGAAGGGGTTAATTTTATTGGAGAGGGAGGGGTTAATGTATGCCTGGGGCTTACTGACATGTGGGGGGGGAGGTGACTGTGTGAGCCAGGGACAGATCGGATGTTCAGCTATGCTGAACACTCCAATCTGTCACTCCTTGTCACTTAGGAGATCCGCCCGCTCTGTTTACACAGGCGGGCGGATCTCCAAACTGGATTCCCCGACGATCGGGGAAGAGCGGCGGCGATCGCCGCCGCTCCTCCCCTGGCCCGACTCCCGCTGTGGATGAAAACAGCGGGAGCGCGCCTCCGGCGGCACGCGAGTGCCGCCTACAGGGGAGGAGTCTAGCGACGTAGGTCTACGTCGCTAGACGATAACGAGCCACTGTGCCGCAGTAGCAGCACAGTGGCTAGTGGGAAAGTGGTTAATACTTGAATATTTTCGTGGGGGTAGGGGGGGGGGGCTGTCAGGTAGTCTGTATGAGGTCCCATGATTTCTATCAGCAGCCCTGTTCACATGGATTGGTTCTTAAACATTTGTACTACTTGTCCCACTACATGCCCCATTAGTAGCACTGTCATCGGGTGGGTTTGGGGCATTTACAGTTCGTGCTCCATTGATTGCAGTGGGGTCTGAGGATTTCCACTAATTGTTACATATCGGTTTTGTCCTCTTTCGATTAAGTTGTCTACTGCATTGTCTTTGGCCTCATCAACAATCTCATCCACTTTTTCCATCCATTGTATTTCATCAGTATTAAATTTTTCATCAGGATATTCATTATCAATCAACTCTTGTATGTGGTTTTCATGTATCTTTTTTGCCTTCTTTTTTACACCTTCTTTAACCTCTTTTCTCACATAGGGCCTGATTCATAGTACGGCGAATTGGCGTTTCGGCGTGATTTTGCGAAGCGGCGATTATTTAAGTCTGAAATTGGCATTCAAAGAACGGCGGGCGTAAAATAGCGCCTAGTGTGAGATTCATTAAGATGCAATATGGTCAGAGCGCGACTTAAAACCACGCCAGCTAAAAGCTCGACTAAAGTTTAGCCAAATTTTCCCCTGTACCCCCAAAAATCCCAAATCACTGTGGAAGGTGTGGAAGTCAATTTGGAGATGACTTGCGTTTAAAAAATCTCAAAAACTGACTTAGAAAGAGAGATATCTGCGAAAGTGTGGAAAGGTTAAACAGCTCCTCCAGCCGCGAGCTGCGAACTCGCGAATGTGCGCATGCGCAACGCCAAATTGGCTCAAAAAATTTCGCCAGCGCGATTTTGGGTCAATTTTTTTTTGAATACCGCTTGCAAATCCGCTGTCTCGCCCATAGAAAATGGCAAAAACCGGCGGAATTGGAAAAACATGCACACTTCCAACAAGGGATCCTTTAGTAAACACCATCACATTCCATACACCTTTCCTGCTAACTCCGAAATCATAGCAGTCAAATCTACAGTGTTTATATAGAACCTCCACATTCTCTGAAAAAACCCACAAAATATTACATTGGGGAATTGGTCGTCAGATAGAAAAAAAATAGATGTAAAACATATTTCAAAGAAAGATTATTATCATTTCACACATATCAAGGAAATGTCACAATTTTGACAATATTTTATGTGTTTCCAAAGAATGTTTTTAGAAATATATTGCAAATACTACCTTTTCTTCCATATGGGTATGGCCAAGTGTTACCATTTTACTACACATTTAACTGAAGGTATATATATATATATCCCTTATACTTGGCTAATTAGCAAAGTATGCCCAACAAACAAATAGAGCTTTAGCTCACAATATTGCTACATATTGACTTTATGTGGCATCTTTTGTATTTTGTTCATGTCTTTAGATTAAAAGTTTGCTGATACACATGCCTTTTTCAAACATGAACAAAATTAATGATGTCAACATTTGGAGGATTGGAGATATCCAAGTGTTGCCCATACAGAGGGCACCTTCCGGATTCGAACTTACAAACCTACAGCAGGAAGGCAGACTCCCTAATCATTGTGCTATTTCTCAGTGAGCGTTGGGTGTTTTCCTCATGCCGTCAAAATGCTCACATGGGAACAGGGGCCATTGAACTGAATAGGATTGGATTTTTTGCCTGTTTTGGGAGCTGATCCTTGAGCTGGACAAATCCCCCTCAAACGCCCCCAAACGGGCTACGTTCACATGTACGTGTTTGTGGTCTGTTTTTGGGGCTTTTGTAGGTGATTTCATATAACAATGCCTGCCCAAAAAATGCATGTCAAAACGCCTGTGAAAACGCCAGCCAAAATGCACATAAGAACGCATGATATAATTGCCACGCCAAATTTAGGGATGTTCATGAGTGATGAGTCAGATTGTTGGCTTACATATCTGGTCAATTGTCACAATCTCACTTCCCAAATCCCAAAAGGTGTGTTTCAATTGTTTACCTAAATATATATTTCTCTCTCTCTCACGTAATTGTATATATATGTATGTATTCCTGTATCTAAACATTCTAAATAATGACTAGCAAACTTCAAGAGAGAATTTTTTCAATTCACATATACTATACACACCTACATACATTTCTATTCCTCATTTCTATTTCCCTTGTTTTGGCAACTGAGCATGCTCCAAAACACACAGGACACACACAGTTAATTTTTGGACTGGGCGTTACCATTCTGGGTGTGTTTGCTTGGATTATATATAGCTCACTCAGACATCAGGAAAGATTTGACCTACGAAGAGGTCCAATATATTTGTGTGTCACATGTTTTATGGGTAACATTTTTGGCCCTTTGTTATTTATGGAGGTGAGATTTGGCTGTGTTGTGTGTTGACTCTCTGTAAGTATTTATTGCTGTTAACATAATTCTGTCAATCTGCACATGCATCTGTTGATTATGGGCTCTTTGTCGATGTATATGGTCTAAATGTTGTACAAAGGTTGTTTTGGTTTGAAAAATACAAATGTAATAAACAGCATGTTTCCAATTTTTTTTTAAAATGTCTTCATGTGTCTAAATAAAGTTTTCTGGTGTCCACAAATGTATGTATTTGTATTTCTTTTTCTAAGTTAAATCTGCTTAATGGTTGTGTATGTTCACTATTCGCGAATTCGCGAATATACAAAACCGCGTTCTCACATTTATACATGAAACCGGAAACGAAACTTTTGGTGCGTGCACACGTTTCCGGAAATTGTCCAGGCCCTGTCGTAAGTGTGCATCATGGCTCCTGCACTGTTTACAGCCGAAATAGTGGCATTTGTGTGTAAGGTAAGGAGGGGGTGTGAATGTGCAGGGTGCGGGATGGGGGATGGGGGATGGGGGATGGTGGCTGGGTGGGTCGCTTATCTAGCGGGTGTGCAAGAAACTTTTGGTCTGCTGATCTGCGCATGCACTTTCTGCCTATTAGACGTGATCTAGAAGCTTCCTGTTATAGAAACTTCCTAGATGTGAACCTGTTCCCTATATATATATATATATATATATATATATATATATATATATATATATATATATATATATATATATATATATATATATATATATATATATATATATATAATGTGTATGTGTGTATATATATATATATATATGTGTATGTATATGTGTATGTATGTATGTATGTGTATCTAAAAAATATATATATTATACAAAATATATATATTAGACAATATATATACTATGTATATATTATATACAATATATATACATTAGATACATTATAGAATATGTTATATACCATATATTAGTGTATATAATAGGGAACAGGTTCACATCTCTGAACTTTCTATATAGATATAGATAGGCATACCCTGCTTTAAGTACACTCACTTTATATACAATCGTGAGTAAGGACACAGCTTGTTCAGCTTGCCATGACACTGCTCACAAACCATAAGTGACAGGGATAACAAACTTAGGGAGCAACGACAGGGTACCCAGGTACCCAGGACTACACCATATCCATTTTGTGGCTGGCCAGCTTGCCTAGGTAATCTATCATGTCATAGTCCTGGATCCCCTTAACATGCTCCCACATGGTTTGGGAGTAAGGCTATGTCAATGTGGCCAAAATTTACAATGGAGCTGGTGTATTTTCATGCATCGAGAAAAGAAAAAAGGGATTGCTTCACTTTAAGTACATTTTCAGTTTCCATACATGCCCTGGTCCCATTGTGTACTTAAAGTGGGCTATGCCTGTATATAGATAGATTTGATTCGTTTCAACTTTTACACAAAATGAAACCCAATTATCTGTGACAGATTGCTCTGACGCTTTGGAATCTGTCTAGATAAAGACAAATGTATTGACCCTTTTCATATATGCAAGATTAGAAACATTATATTCCCTAAATGCATAATGCCAAAAATGATTGCCTTACATACATCCATACACACTGCAAGCTCGGCACCGTTTGTCTTGTCTGACACTCTTACCATCATAAGCTGGATCTGCACACAGCAGCTAATTGGTTCACCTGAGATGGAATCAGTGATCACAAAAATCTGGAATGGTCATGTCTTCAAAGGATTGCCTTGAACAAATCACCTCTAAAAGAAACACATGAGTGTATAATCACTTGTCTCAATGGATCACATTCCCAACACACCCATCTCACACTGCCATATGATAATGAATGGGGGTGTCCATTGCAAGTTAAATACACCCCCAGATCACATTGCTTTGTTAATTTACAGATCTAACTGGAATCTGATGGCACTGCTGTGAACCACTATGCCATCAAATTCTGCTGGGGACCTTTAAAAAGGATTATGTGTGATTGTGTGGATAATTATGCCACCTTAAATTTGCATCTCCCACATACCATGTGCAACTCTTGCAGGAATTGTGAATCAAGGATAATTCAGCACAGCTTAATGAACAGACACATTGAGGAGTGTAGGAACACACCGTCAGATTACCCGATCACACTATGGGGTTTTAACTCCTCCATAATTTTGCCACTTTGGAAACCAAGTGCTTACTTTATGTATACTTTTTAGACGGAACTACAATTTCTAGTAGGGTGATATCATTGCATGAGATTTTCCCTCACTTCCTGTCTTAGTGTCACCAAGACAGGAAGTGAGGGAAATATCACTGTGGGGAAATAGCTTGCAATTGTTGCCTTATAATGTCCATAGTATATATAAAAGGAAAGAATTGCTGGCTATATCCCCACGGGAGATTCCCTCACTTCCTGTCCTGGTGACACCAAGACAGGAAGTGAAGGGAAATCTCCTGCAATGATATAACACTGTTACATGTTCTAGTTATGTAGCAAACTTAAGAATATACAAAGCAAACATCTTTTTTTTTTCCATTTTGGCAAAATCATGGATTAATTAAAAAACTATCTTTGTTTGTCCCGTGGCTTGCAGGAAAAACATTTTGCCTTGATTCCACCATCAACACAGACAGGGGAAACCCTCCTGCGGAGCCATTGTGTTCTCCTGGTGCTGCCCCTGCCAGGAAAACACAGTGATTATTGCTAGTGGCTACAAGAGATGCTAGCGATAAGTGTGTGTAAAATCTGACAGACTGGTTGTACGTTGTCCTCCAGGTGATCGACCAATCAACTTGGGTACCTTCAGCCTGGCCATACACAGTTTAAATCTGCATCTCAAATGAAGCAATCCCATTTACATATAACACTCCATAAAGGAGAATTGAGGGGCTTATCAGGTCTGCGTCAAAAATTAACAGCCACACCCAATCAGACAGCTCGTGTTAAAAGGGACCTGAAAAGCAATCTGCATGGCTTGCTTTTCCAAGCATTGGCTAGTTTAGTGAGCCTGGACTAATAACAGTCACTGTAATGCTACCCATACTGCTGTCCTTTTAACATGGTGACAAAAGTTGATACCTATGCTACATGTGTGTAAAGTTACTTGCACCCTGCTAAATGGACAGCAATAAGGTTGTAAATACAGTGACTGCCTGTCCCCCCCTGATGGCGGCCCTGGGTGTGTCATGAAAGGCCAATTGAGAAAATGGCTATATCATGTAGAGGAAATCACCAGTGTGGGGCAACCTATGTCATGGAGGTAGATTTGGACATCGATGTATATGTATCACCAGAAATGGAATTCTTTGTTCTACAATATCTCAAAGACGACCTAGCATGTTATTTGAAGACTGTACTATTTTGGACATACTTGGACTCAAACATACACTGCTCTTTCCACAGCTCCTCCTCCTCTGGGGGTATGATAAAGTTTATACGCAACTTCACCAAAAGCACAAGATGATGTGTCGTCTCCGGATGAGGCTGCAGCGGAGATTTCAGTTCCTGCCTGATATAGTGGATCTGAAGCGGGCCTGGAGTGATGCCAAAAGGCGCTCACCCAGGCTCCTGCTAAAGGCTGTGGAGCAAATCTCCGGTAAGTAAAAATATACATTACATGTGACCAGATAGGTTACAATTTTTTGGGTAGGTGGACATGTGTTTAGCTATGCAACAACACTAATACCAACACCCCCCCCCCCCCCCCCCCTCCCTCTCGCTCCTACCTTTCCTACCTCCATCAAGTGTCTCTTCACAACCTTTAATACTACTATGTACATTCGTATTTTTTATGTTTCTTTTTTTTCTTCTGCTTCTAGCCAAAGCGGACGGACGGCACCCTCTTGTGCTTTTGGTGAAGAAGGGGAGGAGGAGGACGGCCACACTCCAATACGCAATCAGAGGCAGCGAGCCATTTGAGCAGCTGAAAATTGTGGATCGTAAGTAGAAAATAAAAATGTTAGAAATTTCTAATCTCTAATCACATTTTACAGAGCCCCCTTTACATCGGAGTCTCCAGACTTACTACACTGTAAGAGGGAAGTGTGAAGACTCTGATATAAGGAGAGTTTGGGAACCATTATTTGAGGGGGGAAGCTGGGGACTCTGGTGTAAAAGGGAACTCTGTGTTCCCCAAAGCTCCCCCATACATCTGAGCTTACAGAGACCCTCTTACACTTCCCTTCCTCAGTCCACCACAGTCAAGGGCACAACAAGTCCCACTGCAGAAGGCTACCTGCTTGGACTTGTAATCCTCTCTGTAGGGGAATGAGGAAATACTGCCTGCTATGCTAAGACTTGTAGTGCCCTCTGTTAGGGACTAAGGATTCCTCAGTCCTCAACATTCTAGGGCACTATAAGTCTCAGCATAGTGGGCTGTCATACCTCAGTCCCTCACAGCTCGGGTCAAAAGCAACACAGTTAAACATCTAAAGGACAACTCCAAACAAAACTACCAATAATGGACAGAGTCCATATGCTCTATAATGTCAAAGACCCGCTACCACTCACCTTCCACCTCTGGTGCTGTCATTGTGTAGGGCAAAGGGCTCCATCTACACCATGTTTGGCTTTCAGGTCAGATAGGCAGGACTTGCTCAGCTCCACTCTCTTCCTTGGCAATTGACTCTGGCGTCATTGTGGATCTTTCCTCCTCTAGAAAACACCCAGGGGCCCTCTCCTTGTCCCCCAGCCACCCAGGGCCTTCTTCTCCTCCTCCTCCACCAACCATTTTCAGACTCTTCCAACTTCCCTTGGGCAACTCAACCCCTTTGCATAGTGGACACAACAAATCTATGACCAGCCTGCAAAATATCAAGTCTGGGCCTGGTTACCTGTATGTTCCGGGTCCAGGGCGGAGCTCTCCTCCCAGAGCAACAAATGATGATAGCAGAGTGAGTTGACCGGCCAGTCACTTCCTACTGGTGCAGGTACACACCTACCGATTCCTCCACATCTTAGGATAACATGATCAGACGGCCAATCCCCAGGCAGAGAAGGAGGAGTAAGTGTCAGCGGACAACAGACACCTGGCAGACGCAGTGAAGGGACTGCAGCACACTGCTGCAACTTTTTGATCCGAGGATTGAAAGCAATCTTTTACTTGGGAGATTTCCCTGACTGCGCCCTTCGAAATGTTGGTGCTCCGCCACTGGCCGCAAGGCCCCTGTAGGTGCGAGGCCTTAGGCGCCCGCTTAATTTGCATGGTGCCCTCCTGTTTTAAAACATGGTCAATGCATCTCATTGGTGTAAGTGCACTTCTATGTTCTGAATTTTAGGGGCATTGAGTATGGTGCTAGCATGATGAGAGGTTACTGCCTATTTGTGTCCATAAATAATATATAATGTTTTTCTTTTATTTTAGAAACCAGTGATCAGGATGTTGCGGCTCAGCCTTCTCAGGCCTTCTGTAAGTAATGTGGATGTGCTGGTGTGTTGTGTATTAGGTCGAACTTGGAGGAATGATTGTTTGTTTTGTTTTCTTTTGTGGTTGATGTAACTTCAGCAAGAGAGGAGCCTCAGGCAGGGCCAAGTCGCCTGGATCCGGGCCAGGAACACATTGTTGCCCAAGAAGAGGCCAATTGGTCTGAACCGGATGAGGACCTGGGCTCTCCTCAAATGGGAAGTAAGTATTCTACATGTGTTTGTGTGTTCAATGTGTCCTGGGAAATCTAAGGGCTGTAATATCTATATTTTGCCATTGGGGTTATGTAGCAGCTGACATTGAGGATGTTAGTTGTGGAGGACTGGGGAAGAGGGGCTGCTGCTTACCCAGTCCAAAGTAACTACTACCTTCAATGTTTCCCAACTACTTTCTGTGTGCCTTTATCAAATAGCTTTGGTTAAAGGATTGTATTTGTGTCTTTGTGTTTCTAGGAGATACGACGCCATCCCCCCATGAAGGGACACCATCCCCCCATGTAGGGTCTCCCCCATCCTCCCCCACTCCAGGCTCCCCTGAACTAGTCTGTAAGTACCTAAAATTAGATTCTCACATGAATTGTGTGTGCTAGGATGATGTGTATCTAGGATAATCTAAGTTGGAGTCTAAGCAAGTGTAGTTTTGCTATATGTGACAGGAAGGTTGGTCATGAAACACTCTTGCTTAACCTTCATGTTTGCAAGGTGGTTTTGGGGAGCTTTACAGGACATGTTATCTTTTGTAAGTTATCTCAAGCCACCCTATTCTAAATTGGTGTTAGTTTCTCTACATTGGAAATGGTGTGCTTTGTACTTCTAAATTTTTTGTGGACATTGTAATTTAATCATGTCCTGATTTAGTCAACACTGAAAATGTGTGTTTGTCAATCTTTCATAAATACTCTTCCTCGGTAATGTACCACATTCCAGTTCACAATTTGTGTTCTTTTTGTGCAGTTTCTCCCGAGCCAGCCACGCCATCAACTTCGGGGGCCCAAAAAAAAACTGATGATGGTAAGTTGTGTGCTTTTCCAGTAATGTGTCTACTTAGTAAGTGGAGAAATGCTAACTGTGTATGTCCCCGCTCAGGCTTCAAGTTCCTCTAAAGGCAGCAGGTTCTTTATGTGAATGCATTCTATGCATTAGTATTCCAAGTGATAGGTGTGCATATTCCCCCTCAGACTTACTGGGACCATTTTTTACTGTCCACATTTTTGCACTAATACTTGTCTGGAACAGACTCCCCCTCCTCCTTAACTGAGGTGACAGCATGCCAATATTGCCTCCTGATGCTGTCACTCCTAATCATTGAGACCATCGGAAGGGAGGGGGGCAAGGCTGGCTCACAGTTAGGTGCCTGAACAGGCACAGGGTGCTTGGCTTCATCTCATGTGCCTCCATAGCAAGCTGCCTGCTGTGGGGTCAACCAACAGGAGGGAGGTGCCTAGAGGTGTGTACAGGGGCCATGTAAAAAGGAGGATTGTTATTTATCTTGTCCCCAAAAACCTAGAGAGTGTAAGTCTAACCTGATTAGTTTTCCACAGCCCTCCCAAAATATGTTTCCAACACTTAGAACAGGCAGGGCTGAGGCACCAAAAACATCCGAAAAACACAATCAGCACAAAAGCAGGGAGTACGTATCCTTAACGCTACAAGCTTCACCCAGTAGAATGACGCTTGCACTGTACAAATCTGCATCACCACCATATCAAAGTCTAAATAAAACTTTCAGGGAAATGTGGAGGGGTAATGAGTGGGTGTTAGAGCGTTTTCATGACTGCCTAACCTACAGTTAGCGTGAGTCCATTTGTTGATAAACTTTTTCTTCTCTCTTAACACAGCTGGGATGGCGGAAAGGAGATCAGGGGAGCAGACACATCTGCTCCGTCCACAACTGGCCCTCCGAATTCCAAAGGGTAAAGGCCCGTACACACGTACCGATCGTCGGCATACAAACGTCGGTGGACGAAGGATCTGCCGATTGTACGCGTGTTAGTATGGTGCCTCCGACAGATGTCTGCGCACAATCCGCGGACAAAAGTCTTTCGTGCAAACATGAAAATATTTGTATGCCGACACCAGAACGGACGATTGTTCGCCTGTCAGTACACAATTCGGCCGACAGACCGCAGATTTGCAAGACTGGGCATGCTCAGAAAATAGAAAACACAGGGAAAGTTAACCATTACATGACATCACTTCTGCAGTCGGCGGACAAAATTCTTGTGCTGTCCTTGTGCTGTCTTTGCACTTTTCAGCAGACACCAACATCCCGGGGAGAAAAGAGGAACATTTGTAAGCCGACCATCGGTACGTGTGTACGGGGCTTAAGTCTCTACTATGTGTCAGGTTCAATCTATAGACAGTAAGAGGGAGAGAGAACGCTACACAAACTCCAATGGTGATAGAGATAAATGTGTGCACATGTATCGTGTTGACCAATTGAACCCAAAACACCTTACATTCTTCTAAATGATTGCTTGTGTTGACATGAAGAAAAGCCTTTTACTTAGCTTTGGTGGAACTGCTACTAACATTCCAAGCCATCTTATGTAACCTTTTGAACAATTTGCTGTGAAAGTTTGAGTTTAAGGTTTACACCAGCAATTTAGCATATTTGCTTCAGAGTGTTGATAAAAGCCAACCAATAGACTCCTAAGCATATTTGTTGAGGCACATTAATTACAATCGTTGTTTGGATCATTTTGCATAAAACTAATTGTCATGTCTTTTTCTACCCAGGACACACGCACCTCACCTATGAGGTCCTTTTGGAATACGTAACATGGTGCATCGACAGAATCTTAGTTTTGGAAGAAACTTATGGGGCCGATCCAGCCCCTCAGGAGCCATTTGTCAGGAATGTTTCCCCCTTAAAAAGATTATAGTTTTTATTTTTTAATTTGTTTGGTTAATTTTACAATGTTTTTTAACTGTCACATTTCGACATTCTAAAAAAAAATATAACAAAAAAATGTAAAAATTCAAAACCCTTTTTTTTGGGACCAAAAAAAAAAAAAAAAATAAAAAAACCCTCGTTTTTGGGAAACAAAAAAATTAAAAAATTAAAAACCCTTTTTTTTGGGACCAAAAAAAAAAAAAAATAAAAAAACCCTCGTTTTTGGGAAACAAAAAAATTAAAAAATTAAAAACCCTTTTTTTTGGGCACCAAAAAAAAAAAAAATAACAAAAAAGCCTTGTTTTTGGCAACCAAAAAAAATATAAAAATTTAAAAAAAACCCTTTTTTTGGGACCCAAAAAAAAATAAAAAAACAAAAAAAGCCTTGTTTTTGGCAAACAATAAAAATATAAAAATTTAAAAAAAAACCTTTTTTTGGGACCCAAAAAAAAATAAAAAAACAAAAAAAGCCTTGTTTTTGGCAAACAAAAAAAATATAAAAATTAAAAAAAAACCCTTTTTTTGGGCACCAAAAAAAAAAAAAAATAACAAAAAAGCCTTGTTTTTGGCAACCAAAAAAAATATAAAAATTTAAAAAAAACCCTTTTTTTGGGACCCAAAAAAAAAAAAAAATAACAAAAAAGCCTTGTTTTTGGCAACCAAAAAAAAAAATGTTTACAAAAAAGCCTTGTTGTTTTTATGGCAACCGACAAAACCACAAATGTTTACAAAAAAGCCTTGTTGTTTTTATGGCAACCGACAAAACCACAAATGTTTACAAAAAAGCCTTGTTGTTTTTATGGCAACGGAAAAAACCAAAAATGTTTACAAAAAAGCCTTGTTGTTTTTATGGCAACGGAAAAAACCAAAAATGTTTACAAAAAAGCCTTGTTGTTTTTGGTAACAAACTAAACCAAAAATGTTTACAAAAAAGCCTTGTTGTTTTTATGGCAACCGACAAAACCACAAATGTTTACAAAAAAGCCTTGTTGTTTTTGGTAACAAACTAAACCAAAAATGTTTACAAAAAAGCCTTGTTGTTTTTGGCAACGGAAAAAACCAAAAATGTTTACAAAAAAGCCTTGTTGTTTTTGGTAACAAACTAAACCAAAAATGTTTACAAAAAAGCCTTGTTGTTTTTGGTAACAAACTAAACCAAAAATGTTTACAAAAAAGCCTTGTTGTTTTTGGTAACAAACTAAACCAAAAATGTTTACAAAAAAGCCTTGTTTTTTTTGGTAACAAACTAAACCAAAAATGTTTACAAAAAAGCCTTGTTGTTTTTGGTAACAAACTAAACCAAAAATGTTTACAAAAAAGCCTTGTTGTTTTTAGGGCAAACGACAAAACCACAAATGTTTACAAAAAAGAATTGTTTTTGTGAAAACCTTCCAAAAAATGATGTCAAAACATAAAAAATGTTTAAAATGTTTATCTAAATTAAATTTAAGTATGTTGCTCTTTGCAACACAAATGTTACATTGGCAATTTAGTTCATTCTATTATATATTGTAATATATTTTTTGTACGCTACAGTTGGTAGACACCCACATGTGTTATTAAAACATTTATTTTATTACCCAAGTTTTCTTTTTGGTGTACACATCGAATGTCTTTTGTGTTGTATTTGTTTACTTGAGTGGTGTGGTCTGTAATTGTTAGTATGTTGGCTTTGGTTTATGTTAGCCTTGAGACTTGTTTTGAAGCTACATTTGAAGGGAGACCTTTTCTTGGGTCGTTATGTGAACATTGAGTTATCTAAATTTACATGAAATCATATGTTTGGAGATAGAGAAGCACGTGTGTATAAATGCCTACATTAACCAGGGCCATTACTTGGCCACCAACACTCCTAAAAAACCAAAGAGCAAACACAAACTAATCATTTTGTATAAAATTTTATTTCATCCCCAAAAGAAGCACTATAATAAATCATATTGTGCCACCCTCAAATTAAAAAAAAAAATGGCCCAAAAAATTGGCCAATGTAAATCATTAACAAAACTAAACCAAATTAAACAAAAAAACAAAAAATCAAGTTGGTGGTCGTGCCTGAAGCAGTGTGGTGAGCACTGTTAAGTTTCCTGCCATCAAATGGTGGGCCAATAGTTCCATCTGGTCTGGGGTTAACTGTAGAGTTGTGCTCAAGTGGCCCATTAGGATCATATCTTCTGTCTGAGGCTGCTGATGATGCAGGGTGTTGAACGTTGGAAATGTCCCAGACAGAAGATGTTCGGCCAATAGTGTCATCTGCTCTGGGGTCAGCCTAAGCATTTGGGCAACGTGTGCCATTACCATGAGATGGGATCGTTGCTGCTCCAAGGCTATTTGATGCTGCTGGTGGTGCAAGGGTTGTGAAGATGTGTGGGGAGTGGTGGTTGATTGTTTGTTGTGGTCCACGGTGCGGGGGCAAACGACATGTCGCATTGGTGACAAAAAAGAAGAACGGCCTGGGGAGGAGTGAAGTGATAAAGGTGTGGAGGGAATGTAGTCAGGTGGAAGGGGTACTGTGGAACCAGTGCGCATTGAGGTTGTGCAGGAGGATTGCTCATTGAGGGGTGTGGGAGTCCGAACGGAGTGTGAAGTGCTAGGAGTGGCTACAGGAGGAATTGTCCCATCCCCAGCTGCCTGACAAGTGGCCAACACTGGCATTACCCTCCCACTACCACAACCTGCAGTGGCAGGTGAGTGAGATGTTTGGGAGGGCTCTGCCAATGGGGCATCTTCAGATCCAAACAGGCATTGGCGTGTGGCCAGCACCTGAGTGTCAACACTTTGCCGATCCCGTTGATGCTGGTCTGCTAAACTTACCAAGCTGTTACGCATATCCTGTTGAACCTGTAACATATCCTGGTGAACCTGTACCATTGTTGCTACAGATTCCTGTATGAGCCCGAGCAGACGTACTGCCTCAGTAGATTGCTGAGTACGCCTCCTTAACTCATTTTGGACCTGATACTCATCAAGCAGCCTCTCGGCTACATCCAGCATAGATGGACGAAGTTGGGTAGGTGACAATCCCTCTGCATCTAAGGCTACCTGAAAGCAGAAGAAATAGACCAAATCATTATCAAACATCATGACTAAATATTTCAGATTAGTTTGACAACTTAACACCCCAAGCAGAACGTTGAAAAGTTTGATGTGCTTCTAATGAGTACTTGTTCATTGTAAGATTATCCAAGCTAGCAACACTTCTGATAATGGGTACATATTATATTGGTATGACTAATATGACAAAGGCAAAAAAGATTCAACATGAAGGTGTTCCCAATTAACCCTGGTGTGGTAGGTTGTTTATGCTTTTGGTAAATCTGTTACTACACCAATGACTTTATACATCTACGTATGTTGTCTAAAATCTTGCCATCAATCGGCTACAGGACAACCCAACCAAACGATACCCATGAATTTGGACCTGGAAAATCAAAGACGGGCCGGACTTTAAAGATCCTGGATGTTTTTGGAACATTAGTGGCACACCAAATTATAACATAATTCCCTGATGTTCAAGATAGAACTCTTGTTGTGCTGGTGCATCGTCAGAATGTCATAGCACTAATTTAACACACACAATGTAAGCCACATCTAGTCCAAAATCAATGCTACCATTGAAATGTTACATGTGCACCTTGTTCCCTTATATCACATACCACAGCACTGGATGCAGAATCGTCGCCAGCTCCTGATCCAACTCCAGCTGCAACGTCAAGAGGGGCCTGATGTTCTTTTAAAAACAAAAAAAAAAAAACATGTTTAGTACATAACCTTAGTCAGTAATGATTATGGCCAGATTGCCCTCCTAGCTTCATGAATGAAGCATTGAGGCCAAACATTCAAAAGTGCTTTCCTGGGCTCATAGGACACTTGCTAAACCCTCCCAAAGGTTAAGAAGGCTTGGTCTGCCTACTAATGACGGCACCCATTAATGCTGTCAACTGTGTTTTGCAGGGTAAACATCTAAAAGGCAACACTCTTTCATAAGAAAAAACATGTGTGTTAATGGGGTTAATAAGATTCAAAAAAACATTATTTGACTAGACATACCAACACCTTCCTCCAGGCCTAGCTGCACTGGGTGTGTTCCCTGCTGCGGATCTTCTGTAAAGGACATAGCAATATGAGCTATCTTGGAAAAAAAAAAACATCTACATTGTTTGGCACAGTATGATATTGGACCTACCAGGAGGAGGGTCAGCACTGATGTCAACACCTGTGAGTCCGTCTGGTTCGCCAAGCTGCATGGGCTGTGGAGGGGCTGAGATCCGTGCTACAGATGAACAAATTGCAGGTTGGGGAAAACAAAAAAAGGACAATTGGAAGGGCAAGTATCACATTCTCTTAATGTCACACATAGGATAGTAGTTAATCTTTTCCAAACAACTCACACAATTGACATCCAAGATAATATCCTACCTCGGTGCAAAGCATCCGAATCTAAGTCCTCTCTGGGAAAGATGGTATCGGGTCCTATGATGTTCAAGAAAGGTAATTGATAATCCCAGAGAGAACTTCGTGCACGTTCATCCAGCCGACCTTGACGGTCATAAAGACCCTCCGCAGCCCATGCAATTAGCTTCTTCCGAACGGACCCACAGATGTCGTTGACCTTCTTCCGCACACTGTCACGGTGGCGAGGTGCTTCACCCAGTGCATTTACAGCATCCCGGATTTCATCCCACAATCTGTTCTTCTCTGTTACTGAGTAAGACGCGGCCCTGGTCCCATGTATCGCCTGATATCTGGCCATATAGGCGTGGACCAGGGCACAGCACTGATTGTGGGTGAAACGGGGAAGCCGGGGTAATGTGGACAAGCTGACTCTGGTGGACGGACCCGCTCCAGGACTACTGTCAGAAGAGCCAGCTTGTCCACTTGGTGTGTTAACACCTCCCCCGGCTTCCTCCTCCGGGATGGGGATGGTGGACTCCCTCATGGATACAGCTGGAGCCTCCCTCACACCAGAGCCAGACGATCTGCCCACCCTGCCCCCCCTGCCCCCCCTGGCCCCCCTGGCCACCCTGCCCCTTCTCATCCTTCCAGTGGGTGGGGCCATGGGAGCACGAGGTGGGCAGAGAATCTGGCTGTCCAGCAGCAGCAAAGAGCCCCAAACTCCTAAATCTGAAATGACAAAAGAGAAAACAGAAAAAACAGGATTTGCAGATTGCTCTTCATATACAGTATAATTAGTGAACAGTTACAGAACACACTTACCTAATGGCACAAACAGACTTGGTGGTGGTGGTGGTGGTAGTAGTGGGCAAAGAGCAGAAGAGGCTGCAAAGAAAAGGAAAAAAAAACACATAAGAAAACGCATATGGGTACAAATCACACGAGGCCCTCCAAACACTTACCTAATGGCACAAACACGGTGGTGGTGGTGGTGGCAAAAAAAGCAGAAGAGGTTGCAAAGAAATGGAAAAAAAAAACACATAAGAAAACGCATATGGGTACAAATCACACGAGGCCCTCCAAACACTTACCTAATGGCACAAACACAGTGGTGGTGGTGGCAAAGAGCAGAAGAGGCTGCAAAGAAATGGAAAAAAAAAACACATAAGAAAACGCATAGGGGTACAAATCACACGAGGCCCTCCAAACACTTACCTAATGGCACAAACACAGTGGTGGTGGTGGTGGTGGTGGTGGTGGTGGCAAAGAGCAGAAGAGGCTGCAAAGAAATGGAAAAAAAAAAAACACATAAGAAAACGCATAGGGGTACAAATCACACGAGGCCCTCCAAACACTTACCTAATGGCACAAACACAGTGGTGGTGGTGGTGGTGGTGGTGGTGGTGGCAAAGAGCAGAAGAGGCTGCAAAGAAATGTAAAAAAAAAACACATAAGAAAACGCATATGGGTACAAATCACACGAGGCCCTCCAAACACTTACCTAATGGCACAAACACAGTGGTGGTGGTGGCAAAGAGCAGAAGAGGCTGCAAAGAAATGGAAAAAAAAAACACATAAGAAAACGCATAGGGGTACAAATCACACGAGGCCCTCCAAACACTTACCTAATGGCACAAACACAGTGGTGGAGGGGGGGTGGTGTAATCCTTTATAGGCAAAAGGAGGCTGCAAACATTAAACATACATGAGAAATCGCATGACCTACATACGTGCACATAATAAATTACAGTTATCAGGAAAGCAAAAATGGTGTCTTTGGAAGCTGGGAAGGTAAGGGGGCAGGTTTAGATGCCAAATCTAGACTGCACACCTTTAACAAACATGAGAAAACACATGTCCAAACCACATGCACATGGGGCCAACTGCCAATGATTAAAAGACACTTGAGGGGTTCCCAAGCTATTGTGGGTTGGAGGGGATTCACCATAGACAACTTAAGCACACCCAAGATAAGTACAAATTGTCTCCTTCCTTTTTTTTGGGAGAGAGAGATACAATTGTCTTACCTCCAGATAATGTAGGTTGTGGGTCACAGGGTCTTGCTAGCACATAAGAAACATCGATCTATAACATCCAGCAGCCATATTGGCCATGTGCTCCTTTTATAGCTGGCTCACAGGTGTGATAATTAGCGGCCGTTTCTATATATATCTGCGCATTCGCGAATTTGCGCGTTCAAAATGGAGGACGATATCCCAGACGCATTAGATGGTGCAATGCTGGCATTTATCGGTGCCTTGTTTGAGGAGGCCCTGGCACAGGAGGCAGCAGAAGGTGGGGAAGCTGCAGCAGCAGCAGCAGCACCTCCAGCAGCAGCACCTCCAGTCCGTGTGCCCTTACCTCGCCAGCCACGCATTTTTGCTCCAAGGATCTATTTGGACAAGCTGCGGGATTCTGATGTCAGGAGGAAGTTCCGGCTCGAGCGAGGAACTATTCTACACCTCTACCAGCTCATAGCAGAGAAAATTGACCCGGACACACAGCGCGGCCATGCGGTGCCCGGCATGGCCAGATTGCTGGCCACTTTGTATATTTTAGGGCGTGGCAGCTTCCAAGCCACTTCGGGAAGTATCATGGGCATTAGCCAGCCCACAGTTTCAAGGGTGTTCATGTTGGTCATTAATGCCATAGTGGATATAGTGCCCAATTTTATCCACTGGCCACAGAATGAAAATGAGTGGAATGAAGTCAAGTTGGGTTTCTACCGGCGGGCACACATGCCGCAAATCCTAGGGGCAATCGATGGCACCCACATAGCCATTAGGCCCCCAAGGAGCCACGAAAGTGAATACCGGAACCGCAAGCAGTACCACTCCGTGAACGTCCAATTAGTGTGTGACGCCAAACAGCGCATCATGAGTGTCAACACTGGTCACCCAGGGTCATGCCATGATTCCAGTATGTTAAGAACAAGTACTCTGTACGAGGTGTTTGAAAGTGGACAAATGCCCGAAGGGTGGCTTATTGGTAAAGTATTTTGTCTTAACAACATAAACTGTAAGATTACATAGACATAGGAATAAGCTACATCGGTGTACACCCTGATTTAAGCAAAGCCTACCTAAAATGGATGTGTTAGGAGTTGTCAGGCTGTTCACACACAACCAGATCAGCAGCTTAGCAGCTCACAAAAGAAAGATTTGCAAAGTTGTCTTTGAGTCCAATGAAGGTGGTTAACCAATGTGTAAATGGTGTCCTCTAGCCACCCAAAGAAAACCTACAAATGATTCCAATGGTATTGCCATATCCCCAAAGTACTTTGCATAAGTGAGTCAATATTGGTTTCCTCACTCTAGTTGCAGATATATTCCAGAAGTAAGACCTAGGCTAATGTAATAGGAACAAAATAGGGGCCAAGTTGTAACTTGCAAGAGAAACCCACCACTTTGTGTGTCCTTTTTCCCATTTGTATTAGTGATTTAGGCAGTTAGACAGAGTTGAGATGTTTCATATGATTTTTTGCAAACAGACGAGCAGGTTGTTTAGTAAAATGCCTAATTGTCTCCCATTTTGAGGAGTCATCTAAAGTCACATGATATGAATAACTAATGTATATTTTTCTTATTTTTCAGGGGATGCTGGTTACCCGCAGCTGACGTGGCTGATGGCTCCAATCAGGTACCCCCAGGGCCCAGCAGAGAGGAATTACAACAGGGCCTTGCGGAGAAGCCGGAGTATCATTGAGTTGACCATAGGTCTTCTCAAGTCCCGGTTTCTCTGCTTGGCCCGGCCTGGGGGTGAACTCCTGTACTCTCCTACAAAGGCTTCCAAGATCATCCTGGCGTGCTGCGTGTTGCACAACATGTGCGTTGCCCGGGATGATTCTTGGGAGCTGACGGAGGAGAGGGAGCCAGAGGTCCGTCAGCCGGCGGCCCCCAGGCGGCGGAGCACCGCTGCCGGTATGGCCACCCGGAATACCCTGGTTGCTAGCCACTTTACATGTAAGTACTGTAACCGGTCAAGATAGGGCATGTGTATTAATTAGCTAGTTAGCAGAGGTGCCACTCACAGGGAGACAGAGGGTGATTATCATCTGCCAATGACACTTGCCATTGTAGATAAAGTGTAGTCAACATTGGTAAAATTGTGTTACTTGAGCAAAAACATGCACCTCTAACCATAAACATGTTGGTATTGTGAATAGTGTAAAGGGCTGAGAAGAGCTGGCAGGTGTTTATTTGTGTCTATGCCACCTGTGTAGTTATTGATAACATGAACGGCTGCTTGGTATCTTATGGTGTTGTAA